>NC_061783.1:25215271-25230271 GCF_022458985.1 Mugil cephalus | reverse complement strand
GTCCAGATTTCAAGAATGAACAGATTTTATTTAGTGTTGAAGTGACATGAACGTGTGAAGCTCTGTTTGCTGATGTAACCTCCTCCTCCTCCTGCTCCTCCTCCTGGTCCTCCTCCTGCTCCTCCTCCTCCTTCTCCTGCTCCTGCTCCTCCTCCTCCTCTTCCTCCTCCTCCTGCTCCTCCTCCTCCTCCTCCTTCTCCTGCTCCTGCTCCACCTCCTCCTCTTCCTGCTCCTCCTGCTCCTCCTCCTCCTCCTCCTCCTCCTTCTCCTGCTCCTGCTCCTGCTCCTCCTCCTGCTCCTCTTCCTCCTCCTCCTCCTCCTGCTCCTCCTCCTGCTCCTCCTCTTCCTCCTCCTCCTCCTGCTCATCCTCCTCTTCCTCCTCCTCCTCCTCCTGCTCCTCCTCCTTCTCCTGCTCCTGCTCCTCCTCCTCCTCCTGCTCCTCCTCTTCCTCCTGCTCCTCCTCTTCCTCCTCCTCCTCCTCCTCCTTATCCTTCTCCTTCTCCTGCTCCTCCTCTTCCTCTTCCTCCTCCTCCTCCTTCTCCTTCTCCTGCTCCTGCTCCTCCTCCTCCTCCTCCTCAAACAGATCCACTTCATTCTTCCTCCTTATGTAACAGAGTCTCATGATAACTGAATAAATCTGATGTTTCCTCTCTAAATGTTTTCAGTCACAATATTTCAAGAATAAAGTTTTTTGAAAATAAAATAAAGTCTCTCAAAGATGGAGCCTGGTGTTGTGTTCAGGGTGCTCTGTAAAAACAGTTTATTTCTGTCGTGGTCCATTCGCACCTTTAAATGTTGCCGGATATTACAGTAGATATAGACTATTTATATTTACATTTACATTTATATTTACATTTATATTTATATTTATATTAATATTAGAGCGGTCAGAATTAACTCGTGATTCATGTGATTAATGAAGCATCTGCAGCAGAACGACTGTGAACGTGTCTCAGTTTGTCCAAGTAGCGTTAGCGTTAGCACCAGCTGATCCGGTAGTGACAGGCAGCAGAACCAACCCATAAAGATGGAAGACGCTAAACAGCACGTTGGTCCTCTCCATGGGACATTTGAGGACAAAGACACCAAGAGGGACCAGTGGAGACACATAAAGTATCATCACACGATTTTCTTTCCAGCTTCAAACAGCACATGAACCAAGCCAAGCATACGTTAGCCGGGATTCTGCTAGCACTTGGGCTAACGCGGCTAACAGCTGGAGACAAACCGAACAAACCAAGACAAAGACAAGCTGCCAATGCTGCTGTATAATATGTGTCCACTCCTGCAGCCACTGTTCACTGGGAGACACTGTTCTCAATAAGAAGCGTCAGCTCTGCTCTGGTTGGACAATGTCCACAAGTTAGTCTGTCTCCGTAGCAACAGGGACACGTTCATGTGGACACATGGTGGACAGAGAAAGACACTAAAAGAAACTGTTGAGGTGTTGAATGAAACGTATCAATAGAGATGAAACATGAAGGAGATTTAATCTGATTAATCAGAATTAATCCTTCTAATTAAACACATGTGTGTCTCTGCTCAGTCCCAGTGTCCGTGAAGGCAGCGCGTCCTGTCTCTACATGTGTGACGTGTTTACGGACTGAGTCACTGAGTCTCTGAGTGTCTCCATCAGGTTTTTATTAGAAGCAGCTGCAGAGACCACAGCGCTGCAGTGACGGTGGTTAAAGTCAGCGTTACCATGGAAACAACAGCCCGGGGGGGGGGGGGGGTTACGGCCCAACGTGTGACGTCAGGTTTGGTCATTGTTGAACCAGAGACTCCGTCACAGGGACTTTGGACATTAACCCTTGTGCACATTAGCAGGATATGGACAATGAGTAAGTTTATATCTGTATCTGTAAACATATATATATATATATGTGTGTGTATGTATATATATATGTATATAACATTATTAAAGGAGGGATATACTAGATATACCACATACATACATGTCCATACATGCATTTAGACACAGTCGGCTTTTCTTTAAAGGGACTGAGCGGTATGATGAAGCTCTTGAGTTCTCTGTGTTTATTCTGGGATGGATGTGAAGGACCCGTCCACTCTGGGTTCCTGTTTATGTAGTTTCCTCTGCAGTGACCTCATGTCCTTCCTCTCAGCCTCCATTTCCCTTCAGACGGTTTCCTATTTAACCTGAACCTACCTTAGTAGATGGTCTGACAAACATTACGTTAACATGAATTAACACATAATTCTGTGGTTTCACTCTTCTCTCCGTGATTAGTTTCAGTGTGATGATGATGTCGTTTTATTTTAGCATGCAGTGTTATTCTGTTATTAATCTGATTCTGTTATTAATCTGATTCTGTTATAAATCTGATTCTGTTATAAATCTGAATCTGATTCTGTTATAAATCTGATTCTGATTCTGTTATAAATCTGATTCTGTTATAAATCTGATTCTGTTATAAATCTGATTCTATTATGAATCTAATTCTGATTCTATCGTGAATCTGATTCTGATTCTGTTCTAAATCTGATTCTATTGTGAATCTGACCCAATGATATGTACGACAGACGACACAGCAGCAGATACCGTCATGATTTTATTCAGAAACAAAGTTATTAAAAAACAGAAATAAAAAACCTTCCGCAGTAAAAAATAAAAAGCAGTGAAATCAAAGATGAGGTGATTTATTTTTATGATTAAAAGTCTAGAAGTGGAACTTTAACACTGTTACAGGACCAAGATCCATCAGTACTGGTTCAATTGTTCAGAGACGCTCATTGAGTCCAGCAGCGCCCCCTGCTGGAGGAGGAGGGAGCAGCACCTGGAGCTTCACCTGGAGGTTCACCTGGAGGTTCACCTGGACAGCTCCTGGTCATACCTGCAGAGAAAAGAGTTTCTTCAGGTCAGTACTGACTGTTTAATATTTGCAGATGAATGAATGAATGAAAGAATGAATGAGCGTCACTCACTCTCTGACGCAGTCTGGGATCTGCACATGCTCAGTGGGGATGAACTGAGAAAGTTCCTGGAGGCTGTCGATGAACCGGAGCTTCCTGCTGAACTTAGAGCTGAGGAAGAGGATGAAGAGGAAGAAGATGAAGAGGATGAGGATGAAGAGGAGTGGTGATGGTGGGGGGTGGAGGGGTGGGGGGGGACGACACTTACCTGATGAAGGGTTTGATGATGGTGATCAGAGCCTTCACGTACCAGGTGGGGTGGACCACGTAGAACCCCTTCAGGTTCTTCCTCAGCCTGCAGACAGACCCGTTACCGTGGAGACACAGACAGGGGTGTGGGGGCGTGGCCTCTGTGGCAGAGACAGGTGTGTCCTCACCTGCGGTCGATGGTGGTGTAGCACTCTTTGAGCCAGCTGATCCCCGGGAGTCTGTCCTTCTGTCCCCCAGCACAGAGATACACCATCACATAGTCCTCAGCCACCATCAGCTCCACCGTCCCCACCACATACCTGGGGGGGGGGCAGGTAGAGAGACAGGTAGAGAGACAGGTAGAGAGTCAGGTAGAGAGTCAGGTAGAGAGACAGGTAGAGAGACAGGTAGAGAGACAGGTAGAGAGTCGGGTAGAGAGACAGGTAGAGAGACAGGTAGAGAGTCAGGTGAGAGAAAGGTGAGACAGGTAGAGAGTCAGGTGAGAGAAAGGTGAGACAGGTAGAGAGACAGGTAAGAGACAGGTAGAGAGACAGGTGAGACAGGTAGAGAGACAGGTGAGAGACAGGTGAGAGACAGGTAGAGAGACAGGTGAGAGAAAGGTGAGACAGGTAGAAAACAGGTAGAGAGACAGGTGAGACAGGTAGAGACAGGTGAGAGACAGGTAGAGAGACAGGTAGAGAGAAAGGTGAGACAGGTAGAGAGACAGGTAGAGAGACAGGTAGAGAGAAAGGTGAGACAGGTAGAGAGACAGGTAGAGAGACAGGTGAGAGACAGGTGAGACAGGTAGAGAAACAGGTAGAGAGACAGGTGAGACAGGTAGAGAGACAGGTAAGATAGGTAGAGACAAGTAGAGAGACAGGTGAGACAGGTGAGAGCGGTAGAGAGACAGGTAGAGAGACAGGTGAGACAGGTGAGTGTCTTACCTGAACAGGTTGTCCATGACGTACTGGTAATTGTCCAGACTGTTCTCTGGCAGGTAACAGGAGGAGAACACGATGATGTCATTCATTCCGTCTCCATAGTAACCTGAGAGATAGACAGGTGTTAAAGATGAGGGCGGGGCAACATGTGGGACAGGTGGACAGGTGGACAGGTGGACAGGTGGGGGTACCTCCATGGGACAACACCCTGAGGAAGGGCTCCAGGACGCTCATGTTGACCCTGGTCTCCTGTGGGGGGTCACCTGTGGAGAAACAGCGCCACCTGATGCCTTGGTTGTCCACCTGGTCCTCCTGCTCCAGGGTCCCCGCCCTCACGTGTGACTCCGCCCCCACCCTCGCCTGTGGCCCCGCCCATGCTAAGGAGCCTGAGCCGCGTCGGTCCCTGAAGGCTCTGTGAGGACGGGACGCCACGCCGAGACGCTGCAGGTCGTCCTCCAGGTCGTAGATGGGGAAGGGCAAAGACTCGCTGTCTGAAGGCGTCTCCATGGCGTCCAGGTCAAAGTCCAGCCCCGTGTCCTCGCCGTCCTCAGGTGAGGGGGACAGGAACCCCGAGGGGAAGTCATCAGAGACACCGGACTCACTGCGACCTGGACAAGAACAACAAGGGGGGGTTCATGTCCAAATGTCCAAGGCTCTGATTAAAATCTACATTCTACATTTATATTGTTGACAACATTTACATTTTTGTGTTTTTTGATGAATAATTCACGTTTTTATGATCTGGACTGAAGTGGATTAAAAGATTTATGTAGAAGTAGAAATAAATATTAAGGTGATATTTGTTGGAAGGTTGTTGGAGAGGACACTTATGTCCCTTAAGGCAGAATAAATCATAAATACTAAAGGTCTGGTCACCTAGTGAGAGGCTGAGAGCCGGCGCCGCCAGGACTTTCTTCTTCGTTGGTCGTGGTGCTGATAAGGCCAAACTAGTGGGAGGAGCTGTGGACGGGAACATGTGGTTTATTGACCGTGTGTTTCGTAGTTTTCTTATTGTCTTGTATGTCTCGTATACCTGGTCTGTCTCTGCTCGGTGTCGATAGTTTCTGCTCAGACTCGACTCCTGATGGACGACAGCGAGTCAGCAAGAAGAAGAAGACGTATTAAATAGGGACAGAGCTCATTCACGAAGACGCAGAAATATGGACTATTGTTGGATTATAGCAACAATGCTAATTAGCACGAGTCCCTGGACAGGAGACAGAGACGTGATGACAAGTTAAAGGACTGGTCCGACTCCAGCCTCTGGTCCAGGTCATGTTAATATGATTTCACCTTCCTCCTCCTGCTCCTCCTGCTCCTCCTGCTCCTCCTCCTCCTGCTCCTCCTCCTCCTGCTCCTCCTCCTCCTTGTCTGCAGCCGACTCTTCCTCCTCTTCACCTTAAACCAAGCACACGTGATCCATGGTAATATTAATATGTGTGTGTACACGGTTTACTGTTGGCTGACTTATATGTGTGTGCACTCTGCTTTATTTCATTATATATAACATATATATATATATATTATATATTATATATATATATAATATATATACTTTAGCCAGGAGCTTTGGTTGTTGGTTGTGTTGTCACAGAAGGACATAAAGGATTCAGTCTACACAAATAAAATAAATAAAACACCAGGACACACCTAGTTGTTGTAAGACCTGTTTACTGTCAGACTGGCAGCAGGTTAGTCAGGTGGAATGAGGTTAAAGTCTGATAGAAGAGAATAGAATAGAATAGAATAGAATAGAATAGAATAGAATAGAATAGAATAGATGCCATTTAACACAGGTTCAGAGCAGAGGAACACTTGTGTATGGTTTCCTGAGTCTCTAAATAATAAAGAAAGTGTGTGTGTGTGTGTGTGTGTGTGTGTGTGTGTGTGTGTGTGTGTGTGTGTGTGTGTGTGTGTGTGGTGGGGGGGGGTCTACCTGTTCGGTCCTCAGGTGCGTTGGGAGCTGTAGCGACTGTAGTGGAGCTACTGGACGTCTGGATCTCCTCTTCCTCTGGTGAAGGAGACCTGCACAGAGACGACTGGATGCTAGCTTAACTTAGCTTAGGCTACGCTAACCCTCCATATGAGGTTCCTGGTTCCTGGTTCCTGGTTCCTCTCAGTGAGGTTTAGTGTCATGTGGTTTTCATTGAGCCAATCAGAGAAGATCCAGGAACCATCCTCAGGTCTAATCAGGGTCTAATGTGGTCTACAAGGTCCCCCTCTGATCTGGTTTATTAGGAACCATGAAGAAGAACAAGTGTCCTAATGTTTCTAATGTGATGATGTTGATGATGTTCTAATGTGACAAATACATGTTTACATTAGTTTAAGGACCAGGAACCAGATATGAGACCAGGAACCAGGTATGAGACATTCATTCATCTGGATTTAACTCGGGGACATTAGAAAAGATTCATCAAAGTAAAACAGTCTCCTCGTGTCTTATAGATATAAACTATATAAACTATAGGGTTGAAGTTTAGTTTAAAAGTATGTTATGAAGAGTCAAAGTGAGGACGTCCTGACGTGACGGGACACGCTCAGAACCACACCTGAGGATCAGGATGATCCCTGCGAGTAGTTCTAACTTTTATTTATGTCTTAACACAGGAGAACTACAGGATCCACGGGGAACAGTCAGGAAAACACCAGGACTTGGTAAAAGGTCTGGATGAAGGATGAACTCTGACCTCTGGGTCTCGTCCTCTTGTCTCTCGTCTGGTCTGGACGCCATGCTGCTGCTGGAGAAGACCAGGACATTAATCTCTAATATCTGGACCACAGCCTCACTCTGAGCTCAGCTTAGCTTAACTTAGCTTAGCTGAGCTCAGAGTTAGCTTTAGCTTATAGCTAGCTTTACTTTAAACTTAACTCTAATGGTCATTGAACACAAGCTATTTGTTTGTCGAGCTTCAGGTCGGTGTTTATAAAAAGTAGCAACGGAATAAAATATCTAAAGTTATAAAACAGGTAGTAAAATATGTCCAGGTCACCTACAATATAAACACACTGCGCTATGTTAAGATAGTTAGCTCAGAATTAGCTTCTAGGTGTAGCTAGCTTGGAGAGCTAGCCTCTTAGCTAACGTAGCTGCTAATTCACTAAATAAATAGTGTGTGTACTTTGGCAAAAGTTGGAGGAGACGTCTCCCACCAGGTGAGTCAACGCTAGAGACACATTCCTAGCTAGCAGGAGGACAAAGCTGTCCATAAAGTTTTGGACTCTAATCTTTATTCATTCAGCTCTTATCAGACAGGAGACGTCCACAGAAATAAAATACCAGCTGACTTCACACCGAGGACAGACATCAAGGAGACTTACAGTCAGGTGAAGACAACCAGGTGAGGACAGTCAGGTTAGGACAGTCAGGTGTGGACAGTCAGGTGAAGACAACCAGGTGAGGACAACCAGGTGAAGACAGCCAGGTGAAGACAGCCAGGTGAGGACAGTGAGGACAGCCAGGTGAGGACAGTGAGGACAGCCGGGTGAGGACGGAGACACCTCGGGCCCTGCTTGTTTACCTGGAGACTGGTCTGGTTTCTCTGTGGGTTTGTGAGTGGACTCTGACACTCTCCTCCCTCTCTGTGTCTCAGCCAATAGGAGCATGGCCCCGCCCTGTTACCACGGAGACCGTGACTGTACAAGAAGCAGAGACAGGTGTGGAAACACAGCATGTTCCTACCTGAGGGCTTACACAACTCACCTGTGTTGTTTTAAAGCTGGTCTCTATGGACCCTGGTCTCTATGAACCCTGGTCTATAGGGACCTGGTCTATATGGACCCTGGTCTATAGGGACCTGGTCTATATGGACCCTGGTCTATATGAACCCTGGTCTATATGAACCCTGGTCTCTATGAACCCTGGTCTCTATGAACCCTGGTCTATAGGGACCTGGTCTATATGGACCCTGGTCTATATGGACCCTGGTCTATATGGACCCTGGTCTATATGAACCCTGGTCTCTATGAACCCTGGTCTCTATGAACCCTGGTCTATAGGGACCTGGTCTATATGAACCCTGGTCTATATGAACCCTGGTCTTGACCAGACCTGGACTAGACCTGGACCCAGAGTTCCTAGAAACACCACAGAGCTCACATGTTCTCCAAAGGTTCTGGTGAAACAGAACCAGGTCCACTCTCCATCCGGATCAAACCAAAGAACCCAAAGTGTTCGTCCACGTTGGGTTTTGACATTAAATCCATGTGGATCTTTCCTGGTCCCTGAATCTACTTCTCTTCAGCGATCGAACAAAAACATGCTCCTGATCCGAGTTGGTCCCTGTTTGATTCTTAATCTGAATGTGTCATGATGTTGTTCCTTTTAAACTGCTGCTCCTTTTAATAAATACCTTTTAATTTTCTATTCAAATTTTCAAAAAAATTCAAAACATTTCTATTCGGTTACAATAACTTAAGTCCTCCTGTGTTACACTCAAGTGCAATATCACATGTCCTCTTGTGCAATACTAATATGTCACTTTAACTACAATGTCACTTTTAATTTTAATTTTTTAACCACGCCTCACTTTATTTATTTATTTATTTGTCATACTTTATCTGCTGTTTTACAGTTTTTTACATATTAGTCTTGATATTATTTTCCACAGTTCATCTCTCTCCTGTTACTGCTAGCCGGCCATTCTACATAATATGCTGTTTTATTCTTTTTGTTATCTTATTCTCCTGCTGTTATTTTATGTACTGCTCTTCGTCCTAATTGCCCTTCGGGGACAAATAGTTTTTCTGATTCTGATTCTGAAATAAAGGTCTTATATTATTTATAAGACTGAGGAACTAACTGGACTGTGATTAGTATTATAATTATCTTATATATTATTTAATTTAAATAAATTCGTTTTATTTGTGTTATTATTCTTATTTGTTTTATTTTTATATTCTAGAAATTCTCCCAGCTGCAGGTGCCGCTCGAGTTTCCCCAGTTAGTGACGTCATCGCGTCTCAGTCCAATAAGAATTCGCTGTAACGTCACTTCCGCCAGATACCCAAGATGGAGGCGAGTGGTTTGAAGCTGAGTTTCTGGGAGAACGGACCGAAGCCGGGCCAGTTTTACTCTTTCTCCGGCGGCAGCAGCAGCAGCGGGCCGGTCCCGTCATGCGGACCCGTCAGACACACACTGTGAGTCACCCACTCCGGTGGAAAAGCCGCAGTTCCCCGTTAATTTCACCCGAAAGCCGGCTGCCAGTTTCGGTTTGAGCTCCGCCTCAGTGCTGTATCATCATGGAGAAACGGCAGCTACCTGATGCTAAGCTAACTACTAGTTTACCCAGCTTAAACGTTTCACCGCTCAGTGTGGTCACATCGTCACATTTTGTTGTTGAAGTTATTAAATTAAGTTTGTCGTCTTTCGGATGGAAACGTAAAGTTACCTGTAGTTGTTTTTCAGGCGTTTTGTTAGCTGTTAGCCGCGTTAGCTCAGTTAGCCTCGTACTAAAACCAAGCTTCTGTTTACAGACGTGAACAGGAATTTTAACGTGGATTACACTTTAATTTTCATTGACCTTTCATTAACCTGGGGAAACAGTTACTGAGTTATTACTTTGTCACTGTAGCTTCGTTGCACATAAAAGTAAACACTCTTAAAAACCACAATGAATACAAAATAAAATGAGATTAAATAAAATAAAAAAAAAAACAAGGCTCCTGAGATGAAACGTCTTCTGTAAACTCTACAGGACCAGTTGCGGTTTTAAATGTTATATTGGATATAGACCGTGACCGGACTGGGACCCTTCACACACAGGACGGGTCCCGGCTTTAACAGATTATTTTAATGGAAACATGTGTGTGTCCTCAGTAACCCCATGGTCACCGGGACGTCGGTGCTCGGGGTGAAGTTCAGCGGGGGGGTCGTCATAGCGGCCGACATGTTGGGCTCCTACGGCTCCCTGGCTCGGTTCAGGAACATCTCCCGTCTCATGAAGGTGAGCGCCTCCTCCTCCGGGCGTCAGCTGACACAGAACCAGTCGTAGTGTTAGTTTAACCTGCGTTTGTGCTGCAGGTGAACAACAACACCATCCTGGGAGCGTCAGGAGACTACGCCGACTACCAGTACCTCAAACAGGTCATCGAACAGATGGTGTAAGCCGGTCCAGACGACACTCACAGTCAGCTGATTGTCTCCACCACCTTCTGATTCATTTAAACGCTGTGTTGTCCCATCAGGATCGACGAGGAGCTGCTGGGCGATGGACACAGCTACAGCCCGAAGGCCGTCCACTCCTGGCTGACCAGAGTCATGTACAACCGACGCAGCAAGATGAACCCTCTGTGGAACACCGTGGTGATCGGAGGCTTCTACAACGGGGAGAGGTGAGAGGAACCAGCGCGATCGGCTGGAAATTCAACAGCGTAAAACAACACTCAAAGTCTTTAACTGCCATTATACAACAAGTAGCTCCGACCAAGCGTTCTGATTGGTCAATACGACACGTATCAGCATCACAGCACGGCCGCCTCATCACTAAAAATATCACTCCGCCAAGTCCGTGGCAATGCTGTGTCCGTCTCCGTGGCAACACTGTGTCCGTCTCCGTGGCAACACTGTAACTGTCACAGCTGGAGCAGGAAGCGGCTGAAAAATACGCTACAAAATGGATCCGTTTGTTGTTAGTTTGGATTTATTTGGTCTCAGTTTGTAAGAATTGGTGGAGGAGGATGAGAACAACCAAAAAAATAAAGATTTGTGCCCATTTGGGATGAAGAACTGAATCAACTGGAACTGTCCAGGAATGAACGTCTTGGGCAGTCAGATGTTTCCAGGACGACATTTATTTCCATGGACCCGGAACAAAATGTCCGTCAACATGAATAAATCTTTAATTATACGCTTTATTTTGTTGATAATTATTGTATAATCGCGATATTACCCGAGAGGGTGTGTTTAAAGTAATTTGAGCACTTTGGTGATGACCGCTGTGCTATAATTCGTTAACCACAGTCCTCTGGTATATGCTTCACTGTAGAATATAAAGTATCCAATGAACCACGTGTTGATGAAGGATAATGTCAGGCGCGTTTCTCTGACTAATGCTTGTCTATTATCTGAACTGAGCGTCTTTGTATGTCCCAGATTGTAGTTTAATTCCTCTGCTATTTTGTGACTAGAATTACCGCGGCATGTTGTTCTTATTCCTGGTTACGTGGACAAGCTGGGTGGCTATAGGTCCCACATGGCCAGCTCGGCGTACTGCGCAGGTAGATGTGTGCGTTTATTAATTCTGGATTAATTCACATCCAGGTGTTTGGACTGAATTCGGTCTCGTGGTTCTTTGGATGATAAACGTTAGAACTCATTGAATGTGTAAATGTTTGATCCAGGACAGAGGAACTCACACACAGTTTTTACACATTCAGATCCATCTTCATTTACAGATGTGACACAGACTCCTTTTGTAAATCGTGAGTGTGAAGGTGTTTAAACGGTGCGGTTGTTTTTTACAGCCACTGATGAGGGAGGTGCTGGAGAAAAAAGCTGAGATCACCAAGCAGGAGGCTCGAGATCTGGTGGAGCGCTGCCTCAAAGTGTTGTACTACAGAGATGCTCGCTCCTACAACAGGGTGAGTTCATGGATTAACCCCCCCCCCCCCCCCTCCAGCTGTGACGTGTTGCTTCATGATGTTTCTGTTGCAGCACGAGATCGCCATCGTCACGGAGGACGGCGTGGAGATCGTGGGTCCTCTGTCGTCAGAAACCAACTGGGACATCGCCCACATGGTCAGGTAGGAACGGATCAACCTGCCGGACAGCTGAGGTCTGAACGGGTTTAAACTGGAGTTTAATGTGAGAAAATGAGGTGTGTGGATATTTAACCTGATGTCTTCCTGTTTCTCTGCAGCGGCTTTGAATGAAGACGAGCGTCAACTGTTTCTCTGCTGCATGAAAACCGACTCTGCTCTTCTCTCCAGTTTAGTTTGTGTCTGATGTTCACTGTCACTTTTGTATAACGGAAAATAAATACGAATAAAAACTGAGTTGGTTTCTGGTGTGATTTTGGTTCTTAAGACATATTTTCTGTTAAAATGACACAGCACGCTGTAAAGGAAGAGGAAGGGTGTTATTGTGTTACACAGGTTTGTAGTTGGTTTGTAAGTCCTACTTATCACAATCGCACTCTGGGTTTTTATTCTCTTTAATATTTAGTTCTGTGACAGCCTTTGTGATGTACATTGTGATGACAAAACCAGGGCAGAAGACACGGCACACCCTGTTTTTTTATTTAATTCCAGCCATTAATAAAGAATAATATTTTAACCATGGCAATAGTTACTTTCTCTTGAATTGGCCCGTTTATGAAAATTAGGCATTCAGTTCAGAATATTAATACATTTACGTGTATTAGTGCAAGTCATGTTTATTTCAAGTTCCTCCATTACATAAACGGCGGCTGTTGCTGGGTAGATTTTGCTTGATAAATTCATCGGTTTTGTAACTGGGCAGACCAGGAGAAAGCGTCCAATCGGAATAACCCCTGTCAGAAAAATAATTCTTCTCGACCAATTGTATGCCGACCGCTTTCGGTATCCGGGTGGATTTGGGAGAACTGACCAATAGGAATAGACGTTGGCTTTGTAGTCAGGCAGACATAACCAAGTCGTCCAATCACAAAAAAATCTGAAGGGGATTTTTGCTGTATCTTGGCTCAGGTACTTTCTTTTTCTTTTCTAAAATAAATACTCAAATGGGACTCAACCGTCCGATTAAACATTAATAACACAATTAATTAGCCGCTGTCAGGAATTATTTTTAGAGTGAAAACAGAGCGTATAAGCGTGTATACGTGTGTTTTTGTGTTTGTGGCTAATGCTGTCAGTTAGCATGTCGCTAGGCTAGTTAGCTGGGCTTTAACGGTTAGTTGCGGCTACTCGCTAGCCGTTAGCTAATAAATGTCAGCGTTAGCCGAACTAAGACCCGGCACCTGTGCTGGTTCCGGACCTCTGGGTTTCTGTGGCTTTATTTATGGGCGTCTATCGGTGTAAATCAAGCCAACGCGTCGGAGCGTGGAAGTCTCTGTCGGCTAGCCTGCTAGCTGTTAGCCTGCTAGATGGCCCCGTGTGTGTGTGTGTGTTGTTGTAATTGGCAGCCACATGACCACCGGTAGTCCGCCCAGACACGGACGACGGAGGCCGGCTCCAGCACCACCAGCTAGCGGCGGTGGCTCCCCGCAGACAAGCCGGTCATAGTAGGAACGATGACTGTTGGCAGTGCAGCGGGAATATGGCTCCACCAGGCGGCCTCCCAGCGGCTGGAGCCCCCGGGTCAGAAGGACCGTGATCTCAGTGTGTTGTTAGATAATGAAGGGCCCCAGGATGGGAACCTGGCCCCTGGGTTCTGGCCCTGGGTTCGGCCCCTGGGTTCTGCCCTTTAAAGCCCCCCTCCACCCACATTGTGTTGGTCCAGGGGCCCCTCAGGTCTCCACCCTCAGGGTTTATTAGGCCCCTGATCGATCCCAGAGCTGAATAATTACATTCAAATTTATTTCACTACACATGATTTAGACTTGGACAGGCTTTATTTGTTATTTAGATTTACATCAGAATGAAACTGGTGTAATGGCTCAGAGCTCAGCAGAAATACTTAATAATTTAATAGAAAACGTACGTATAAAAACTACAGAACGGACACTATTTCACCTCACTACTATTCCTCTATATATAATGTACATTCTTCCATTTCTATTTTGTGACATCTATTCAAATGCTTATTTGCTTGCACATTTTTTTTTTATTTTACTTTATTTTACTTTAATCTGTAATGTTGTTTTACGTTCCTCCTCTTCATCCAGATGCTGCTCCTCAGCGCTCAGTAGTCGGTCCAGATGTCGGAGGCGCAGCAGCGTGGCGATGGCGGCCTGGAGTCAGGGGAGGGCGACACTGAGCCCAGCATGTTGCTGCAGAAACTCAAGAGCAACATCTCGTAGGTGTCTTTAGATCTGGACTAGATCCAGGAAGTCTTTTAATGGACCTGACCTTTGTTCCTTCCGTCCCACAGGAAGAACGTCCAGACCAAAGTGGACCAGATCCTGGTAAGAACCTCCTCCGACCTTTGACCTCCAGGCGTCTCTGTCGTCCCCACGGGTGTCTTTCATGTCTCTGTTTCATCCGTCCTCTTTGTCTCCACAGCAAGATGTCCAGCGCTTCTCAGACAATGACAAACTGTACCTGTACCTCCAGCTGCCCTCAGGACCCAGCTCTGGAGACAAGAGGTCAGACATTCCCTCACGGTCCGAGGTCCAGCTGGTGGTTACGTGTTTATTGTTTGTTTATGTTCAGCTGCAGCGAGTCCAGCTCTCTGGACATGTTTATTGTTTATTTATTGTTTTTTTGTTGTTTATTTGTTGTTTGTTTATTGTTTGTTTAGTCCGTGAGCGAGTCCAGCTCTCTGACTTTATTTGTTTATTGTGTTTTATCCAGCTGCAGCGAGTCCAGCTCTCTGAACATGTTTATTTATTATTTATTGTTTATTTATTGTTTGTTTGTTGTTTGTTTGTTGTTGTTTATGTCCAGCTGCAGCGAGTCCAGCTCTCTGAACATGTTTATTTATTGTTTATTGTTTGTTTGTTGTTTATTTATTGTTTGTTTGTTGTTGTTTATGTCCAGCTGCAGCGAGTCCAGCTCTCTGAACACGGCCGACCAGCTCCACACCTGTAACTGGATCCGTAGTCACCTGGAGGAACATTCAGACACATGTCTCCCCAAGCAGGATGTCTACGAGACATACAAGTCAGGACACGTCCACATGTCTCAGAGGACACTTTGGACACCTGACCATTTAATTACAGTCTCTCCTCTCTCTGTCCTCTCTCTGTCCTCTGTGTCCTCTGTGTCCTCCAGGAGACACTGTGAGAACCTGCAGCATCGTCCTCTGAGTGCCGCTAACTTTGGGAAGATCATCAGAGACATTTTCCCCAACATC
>NC_061783.1:25020271-25207771 GCF_022458985.1 Mugil cephalus | reverse complement strand
ACATTGACGGAATAAAAGATGTTCACTCTGACTCTGATTCTGTCTTTGATTTTAATTCTGTCTCTGATCCTGATTCTGTCTCCTGGAACCAGTTCTTCTGTTTCCATCTTTTCCTCTTTTTATTTCATGTTCCTTACCTTCTTTCCTCTAGGTGGCGCTCTGCCCTTTACATGATTACTAATTAATGACCACCCGTAAACCAGACGATGCTGTGTGGTGTTAAGGTTTCACAGTAACAGTGGAAATAAAACAATGTTTTATTTTTTATGGTGAAAATAATGACGATAACAGGTTTGTTCTGTACGTCCAGTGAATGAAACGCACTGTGAAGGTAGAGCTCAGTCACCTCATATTTTATTAGTTTGTTCAGAAAGGTATAAATAGAAAATAGCTAAGCTAAAGCTAGAACGGTACAGAATTAGCATATGAACAAATTAACAAGGAATAGAAAGAAGAATTTGTATTATATACACAACAGGAATCGGCTCTTAGAATCGACTCTTCTGAGTCGCTAACAGGAATCGACTCTCAGAATAGGCTCTTCTGATGCGTCACCAGTCATCGGCTCTTAGAATCGACTCCTCTGAGTCGCTAACAGAATCGACTCCTTTGCGCATGACACGTCGCTGGCGGATGTTGCGTCACTGCTGCTTTAAAGCGGACGGAGCCGGAGCCGGAGCGGATGGGCCGGTACCGAGTCTAAAGACACGGACGCAGAGCCGCTAGCGAGGCCGGACCGAAGCTCTGGACGCACCCGGACCCCCCCGGGGAGAAAACCGGAGCGAAGGCCGAGCTCCCTGAAGGAGCCCCCGTCCACGGGTAGGTCCCTCCGCCTACTCCTTCGCTGCTTTTCTTCCTTTTACTGTTTTTTTCTGTTTGTGTTGGTTCGGTGAAGCCAGATGCTAACAGCCGCTAACAGCTGTTAGCATCTGTTAGCGGCTGTTAGCTCGGATGTTCCGGAGTTAAATCTCTGGCCTGTGGACCTGTTTGAGGCCGACTCTCTTCCTCCTCCCTCCGGTTTGTTTTCATCAGGAGGGAGCGGCTCCTCATCTTCCTCCTCCTCCTCCTCCTCCTCCTCCTTTTCCTCCTCCCCTCCTACAGATAATGTGAAGACGCGGCTATTTGTTAGTGTGTCAGAACATTAGGAACACATACCAGTTTAAATGTGTACACTGACATAGACACGCCCTCTGTAAACATCGTCTCCATGGCAACAGCCTCCACATCTGGAACCCATGTGTGATGACATCACACTCAACTGTGTGTGTGTGTGTGTGTGTGTGTGTGTGTGTGTGTGTGTCTTGTTGCTGTCGTGACGTAAACTTCCAGCTAAGCTCCTCCCCTCAGACCTGTTTCCTCAGCTGTGAAACAAGGAGGCTGGAGGTGTCGCCATGGAAACCGAATCATTTATAGGAAGCGTTGCTGTGGTAACGGATGGTAGTGTTGGTGAAGAGGGGGAAGAGGAGGAGGATCTCATTGTCCCTACGTCATCACTATGTTGTATTAACATTATCTTTACTGATCTTGTTTGAGCTAGCAGCGCTAATATCGTTTTCTTCTTGTAGGGCTGCTTTTCCAAAATGGCCGACACTGAGGTCTCCCTGCCCACGCTCCACCTTAGCCCCTCCCACTCTGCTCCGCCTCCTCCACCGGCCTCCTCCTCCTCCCCCACCACCTTCTCCTGCCCCTCCTCCCCTTCCAGTGCCTCCTCTTCCTCTTCCTCCTCTTCCTCCTCGTCCTGCTCAGAGACCTCCTCAGATTGCCCCGCCCACCACCACCATCATCATCATCACCACCATCACCACCATCACCAACCCCGGCCTCAGCTTCAGATGCCCCCGCCCACCCACAGCGAGCAGCCGTCCTCCCCCAGCGCTAGCCCTCGTAGCTCCAGCCCCAGCGGTAGCATTGGTAGCATCGGTAGTATCGGTAGCTCCAGTGGTGGCGGTGACCCCCGAGGACCCAGCCCCCCCATGGATGCCATCTCAGAGGACGCCCTGGAGATGGACCTGGGCGTCGACCAAGGTAACCCTTAGCACCACTATTAGCATTTCCCTTAGCATCCCAGTATTGGTTGGTTCCTTTTTGTTCTTAAAGGAAGAGAAAGGAAATGTTGTCGTTGATGTCAAATTGTTGGAGAAACGTTTGTGGAAAGTTTCCAGGTTCTATTTGTCTGCTCTCCTCATTTTCTTTCAGTGATCGACCCAGAAGTTGCTCTGAAGGCGTGTCAGGAAGTGCTCCTCAAGGTCAGGCTGCTCGACAACAAACAACCGCAACAGCAACAACTACAGCAACAACAACAACTGCTACAGCAACAACTGCAACCGCAGCACCAGCAACCACAACAACAACTACACCAACTACAGCAGCAACCACAGCACCAGCAACAACAACAACAACAACAACTACACCAACAACAGCAACAACAACAACTACACCAACAACAGCAACAACAACAACAACAACAACTACACCAACTACAGCAACAACAACATGAACAGCAACAACAACAACTACACCAACTACAGCAACAACAACATGAACAGCAACAACTACACCAGCAACAACAACAGCAACAACAACAACAAAAACAACAACAGCAACAACAACAACAACAAAAACAACAGCAGCAACAGCAGCAGCAACAACAACAGCAACATACGACGGAGCGTTGTGGTCCACAGTGGAACATGGACACCAGCTCCATCCAGGAGGAGGTGGAGGAGGAGGTGCAGGAAGAGGTACAGGAGGAGGTGCAGGGAGGTCGGCCATCTTCCTCCAAACAGTCGTGGCTGCTGCGCCTGTTTGAGTCCAAGCTGTTTGACGTTTCCATGGCGATCTCCTACCTGCACAAGTCCAAGGAGCCGGGGGTCCAGGCCTACATCGGGAACCGGCTCTTCAGCTTCCCCCACGGGGACGTGGACTTCTACCTGCCCCAGCTCCTCAACATGTACATCCACATGGACACGGAGGTGGGCGACGCCATCAAGCCCTACCTGGTGAGTTAGCCCTTAGCTTAGCATCACTACCTGGTGAGTTAGTCCTTAGCTTAGCATTACTATCTGATGAGTTAGCCCTTAGCTTAGCATCACTACCTGATGAGTTAGCCCTTAGCTTAGCATCATTACCTGGTGAGTTAGTCCTTAGCTTAGCATCACTCCCTGGTGAGTTGGTTGGTAGGTCTGGGTTCTCAGGTGGAGCCCTCAGAAAACAGGAAACAGCAGAAAAAGAAGCAGGTTCAATTCAGTTTATTTCTACAAAAACAAAACAAAATGTTGAAGTGAAACTTCCGCGAGGAAGGAAACCTGGACCCTATCCAGACCTGGACCTGGACCAGAACCAGAACCAGAACCAGACCTGCAACTGGAACTACAACTAGCTCTTATGGAGAGACCCGTCTGACTAAAGGGTCCATGTAGAACCAGATGATGGTCCAGGTACCAGATGATGATGATGATGATGATGGTACCTGATGTGGTTGCTGTGTCCTCAGGTCCACCGTTGCCGTGGCAGCATCTCCTTCAGCCTCCAGTGCGCCTGGCTCCTGGGGGCGTACTCGTCTGACATGCACATCTCCACCCAGCGTCACTCCAGAGGAACCAGACTCAGGAAACTCATCCTGTCTGATGACCTCAAACCCTCCAGAGCCTCTGGTCCTGGTCCTGACAGCCCCCTGTCCCCCCTGTCCTCGCCGGCCCTCCGACGCCACCATCGCCATGACAACCACCACCATCACCACAGCGCCGCCACCACAGAGGCCGGCCCCCATGGCCCCGCCCCCCATGGCCCCGCCCAGAGGGAGGTGTTGGCCTCCCCGTCCAGGAGGACCCACCAGAGGTCCAAGTCTGACGCCACCACGGCTCCTGGTCTTCCTGGAGCCGGGCTCCGGCGGACCGGGAGCAACCCCAAGATGGAGGCGGTGCATGAGGAGGTGCCCACATTTATTCATCATTTACCTCCTCCTCTACCTCCTCCTCTACCTCCTCCTCCTCCTCCTTTACCTCCTCTACCCCCGCCTCCTCCTCTACGACCTCCTCCTCTACCTCCTCCTCCTCTACCTCCTCCTCCTCCTCCTCCTCCACCAGAGACCTGGTCAGAGGCTCCTAACATGAGTGTCTCTGTCCTGGTGTCTCTGATGGTGTCTCTGATGGTGTCTCTGTCCCGGTGTCTCTGTCCCGGTGTCTCTGATGGTGTCTCTGATGGTGTCTCTGTCCCGGTGTCTCTGTCCCGGTGTCTCTGATGGTGTCTCTGATGGTGTCTCTGATGGTGTCCTTGCCCGGTGTCTCTGTCCCGGGTCTTGGAGTCTCTGATGGTGTCTCTGGACGTGTCTCTGTCCCGGTGTCTCTGATGGTGTCTCTGATGGTGTCTCTGATGGTGTCTCTGTCCCGGTGTCTCTGATGGTGTCTCTGATGGTGTCTCTGATGGTGTCTCTGATTGTGTCTCTGATGGTGTCTCTGATGGTGTCTCTGTCCCGGTGTCTCTGTCCCGGTGTCTCTGATGGTGTCTCTGATGGTGTCTCTGTCCCGGTGTCTCTGTCCCGGTGTCTCTGATGGTGTCTCTGATGGTGTCTCTGATGGTGTCTCTGTCCCGGTGTCTCTGATGGTGTCTCTGATTGTGTCTCTGATGGTGTCTCTGTCCCGGTGTCTCTGTCCCGGTGTCTCTGATGGTGTCTCTGATGGTGTCTCTGTCCCGGTGTCTCTGTCCCGGTGTCTCTGATGGTGTCTCTGATGGTGTCTCTGATGGTGTCTCTGTCCCGGTGTCTCTGATGGTGTCTCTGATGGTGTCTCTGATGGTGTCCCTACAGCCCGAGCGTCTCCGTCCCCAGAGGGACTTTGTGAAGTCTCTGCTGGGCATCGGGAAGCGTCTGGCCACGCTGCCGACCAAAGAGCAGAAGACCCAGCGTCTCATCTCAGAACTGTCCCTCCTCAACCACAAGCTCCCGGCCCGAGTCTGGCTCCCGACGGCCGCCCACCAGCACCACGTGGTCCGGGTCCCCCACAGCCAGGCCGTGGTCCTCAACTCCAAGGACAAGGTGGACACCCACCAGACTCAGGACTCAGGACTGGGACAATGTAAACACTGACACTGACTCCTCTGTTGTCTTCCTCCTCTTTCTTCACCTCCTCTTCCTCCTCCTCCTCCTCCTCCAGGCTCCCTACATCATCTATGTGGAGGTCTTGGAGTGTCCCAGCTTTGAGACGTCTCCGGTTCCCATCAGGATCCCAGAGACCAGGATCCGTTCGGCCCGTTCTGCTGAGAACCTGGACTGCGGCGCCATCTTTAATGCTAACGCTAATGCTAACGGTAGCATGACGTCGGAGCAGAGAGCAGGAAGTTTCTCCACCGTGCCGAACTACGACAACGACGACGAGGCCTGGGCCACGGACGACATCGGAGAGCTGCAGGTGGAGGTAGGACACTTCATGGACACTTCATGGACACTTCATGGACACTTCATGGACACTGTGGACCAGTTCAAGACCACGTAGCATCAGGACTCACTAACTTCAACTTATAGATCAGTTTGTAGCCAACTTCAAATGATAGAAAGAAAAAAACATGACAGCCCCTTTTCCTATTGGTGGAAAAATGCATCCACCAATCAGGACATGATGTGGTTGCTAAGGACGGTTGCTAAGGAACAGGGAGAAGTTGGTGGTTTTAGTCTGGTTTTAGGTCCAATGTGTTAATACAGTTTGTCTAGTCTAGTAGTGTAGACTCTGATGTGGTCTGATGTGGTCTGGCCTGGACTCTGATGTGGTCTGATGTGGTCTGATGTGGTCTAATGTGGTCCGGCCTGGACTCTGATGTGGTCTGATGTGATCTGATGTGGTCTGATGTGGTCTGGCCTGGACTCTGATGTGCTTGTGTTCCAGGCTGAGGCCCAGACCAGCAGCAGTGACAACATCAGCCAGTTCTCTGTGGACAGCCTGACCAGCCTGGAGAGCAAGGAGCCCGTCTTCATCGCAGCCGGGGACATACGGTAAGAAGACTCCAGCTTCCTCTAGTCCACGTCCCCCACAGCTTTAGTCCAAGAAAAGACCACTTCAGTCTTCAGACCAGGTTAATGAGGACCCAGGTACAGGCTGGATCCTGCTCTTCATCTGTAGCCACAGGTCTTGGAGCAGCTTGATAGCTTTGGTAGCTAATGCTAACAGATCATAGGCTAATGGCTCTTATCCAATCACAGGACGGGGTCTGATGTTCAGATAATGCTGTAGCCTTCATTAACATTTGAATGAATGAATGAATGAATGGATGAGTGGATGAATGGGTGAATGAATGGATGAATGAATGAATCAATGAATGAATGGATGAATGAATGAATGGATGAATGAATGAATGAATGAATGAATGAATGAATGAATGAATGAATGGGTGAATGAATGATGAATGAATGAATGGGTGAATGAATGAATGAATGGATGAATGAATGAATGGGTGAATGAATGAATGAATGGATGAATGAATGAATGGGTGAATGGGTGAATGAATGGGTGAATGGGTGAATGAATGAATGAATGGATGGATGAATGAATGAATGAATGAATGAATGAATAGGTGAATGAATGGATGGATGAATGAATGAATGAATGAATAGGTGAATGAATGAATGGGTGAATGAATGAATGAATGAATGGGTGAATGAATGAATGAATGAATGAATGAATGAATGAATGAATGGGTGAATGAATGAATGAATGAATGGGTGAATGAATGGGTGAATGGGTGAATGAATGAATGAATGAATGAATGAATGAATCAATGAATGAATGGGTGAATGAATGAATGAATGATGAATGGAATGATGAATGAATGAATGGTATGAATGAATGGTGAATGATGAATGAATGAATGAATGAATGAATGAATGGATGAATGAATGAATGGATGAATGAATGAATGGGTGAATGAATGAATGGGTGAATGAATGAATGAATGAATGAATGGGTGAATGAATGAATGAATGGATGGGTGAATGAATGAATGGATGAATGAATGAATGGGTGAATGAATGAATGAATGAATGGTTGAGTGGGTGAATGAATGAATGTGTGAATGAATGAATGGGTGAATGGGTGAATGAATGAATGAATGGATGAATGAATGATGAATGAATGAGTGGTGAATGATGAATGGTGAATGTGAATGGTGGATGAATGAATGATGTGAATGAATGTGAGTGGGTGAATGTTTTAACGTTGAATGATGAAGGGGAACTTTACCGCAGTTGGACCTTTCCGAGTGGACACTTCGTGAACAAACTATAAGAACAAGACAAAAATAGGAAGTAGCTCCAACAGTAAATAGGACGAAGATATATGTTCATACGTTCATGTATTTCATGTTCATGTGTTTCCACTAATATAAATATGAATGGGTGAATGTTGTGATCCCTCTGTCCCGGTTCCAGACGGCGTCTCTCTGAGAACCTGGCTCAGACCCCCACCACGTTCAGGAGGGACCCTGAGGACCCTTCGGCCGTGGCCCTCAAGGAACCCTGGGAGGAGAAAGTCAGGTGAGTCCCAGGAGACGAGGACAGGAAGTGTCCTCTGCTGCTTCCTGCTCTGACCAGGTCTCTGTGTCCAGGAGGATCCGGGAGGCGTCGCCCTACGGTCACCTGCCCACCTGGAGGCTGCTGTCCGTCATCGTTAAGTGTGGAGACGACCTGAGGCAGGAGCTGCTGGCCTATCAGGTGCTCCGGCAGCTACAGGTAAACACCTGGACACACCCCGGACTGAGACACACCTGGACAGCTGTGGACTAACGTGTGGTTGTGGTTGTGTCCTCAGTCCATCTGGCAGCAAGAGCGAGTTCCTCTGTGGATCAAACCCTATAAGATCCTGGTGATGTCTTCAGACAGTGGGATGATCGAACCCGTGCTCAACGCCGTCTCCCTGCACCAGGTACGCAGGGGATTCTGGGAGACGCTGTTCTCTGTTGACTCCCTGTGGTGGGGGTGTGGCCTGGTTTGTGTGTTTGTAGTCAGATGTGAACGGTTCCTGTTCTCCAGGTGAGGAAACAGAGTCAGCTGAGTCTGCTGGACTACTTCCTGCAGGAGCACGGCAGCTTCACCACCGAGAACTTCCTCACGGCCCAGAGGAACTTTGTCCAGAGCTGCGCTGGCTACAGCCTCATCTGCTACCTGCTGCAGGTCAAAGACAGGTGGGAGTCCTGACCCTGGTCTCTGTGGACTCTGGTGTCTCCTGTGTCTGATTAATTAGTGATGAACTAAAATGTTTCTCGTAGAAACCACCCTGATATTGACTCATTCTGAACCCAGTCATCAACCCCTGGACTAGACCCGGACCCAGAGTTTATCACAAAGCTCACACATTCTACAAAGGTCCTACATCTATTAAGAATCTGCAGATGAATGCTAAGCTAAGCTAACGGTCTGGTGTCTGCAGGCACAACGGGAACATCCTGCTGGACTCTGAAGGCCACATCATCCACATCGACTTTGGCTTCATCCTCTCGAGTTCCCCTCGAAACCTCGGCTTTGAGACGTCCGCCTTCAAGCTCACATCAGAGTTTGTGGACGTGAGTGAAGACGCGAGACGAAATATTTTGTTTCCCCGTTTTTGACCCTTTACCCAGAATAACCATCCAGTGCGGATGTTCTGCAGGTGATGGGCGGTCTGGACGGAGACATGTTCATCTACTACAAGATGCTGATGCTTCAGGGTCTGATCGCAGCCAGGAAGCACATGGAGAAGGTGCTGCAGATCGTGGAGATCATGCAACAAGGTAACATGTCCCCGACACGCTCCAAATACACAACACGTGCCCCCACACACACCTCCAACTCACCCCGAACACATCCTCAACATGCCCCCATCACACCACCAACACACACCTCCAACTCACCCTGAACACATCCTCAACATGCCCCCATCACACCACCAACACACACCTCCAACTCACCCTGAACACATCCTCAACATGTCCCCAAACACACCACCAACACACACCTCCAACTCACCCTGAACACATCCTCAACATGCCCCCATCACACCACCAACACACACCTCCAACTCACCCTGAACACATCCTCAACATGTCCCCAAACACACCACCAACACACACCTCCAACTCACCCTGAACACATCCTCAACATGTCCCCAAACACACCACCAATCCCTTCGACCTTACCCAAAAACCACCACTCCAGTCGAGGCGCACGAGACATCATCACTCAAGCTATGCCATCGATCCCAGCCAAACACATGGAAAGTGCTGAACGGAGATCTGCAACATAATGTCCCCGAACACCTCAAAAACAACACTCCCAACACACCTACAATCATGCACTCCCAACATGTCCCCATCACACACACCAACACAACCTCCAACTCCCCGAACACATCCCAACATCCCCAAACACACCAAACACACCACCAACTCACCCTGAACCCATCCTCAACATGCCCCCATCACACCACCAACACACACCTCCAACTCACCCTGAACACATCCTCCACATGCCTACAACACACCTACAACACAAACCTCCAACATGTCCCCCATCACACCTCCATCACACCTACAACACATCACCCTTCTTGGTTCCTCGCAGCCCCTGGTGGTTCTTGATGGTCCTTCATGGATTCTCATGGTTCCTCTCTGTCCTCCAGGTTCTCATCTTCCCTGCTTCCACGGTTCCAGCACCATCCGAGGCCTGAAGGACCGGTTCCACATGGCCCTCACGGAGGAGCAGCTTCAGATTCTGGTGGAGCAGATGGTGGACGGGTCCATGCGCTCCATCACCACCAAACTCTACGACTCCTTCCAGTACGTCACCAACGGCATCATGTGACCGGGACCTGGGACCCGTTCTCCGGGAGGACGCTTTTAGAGTGATCTTTGAAAGTTCAGCATCTGAATCTTTTGTGGTGGGACTCAGTAGAAGTAGGACTGACTTGGATCTACTTCCTGCTCCAGGTTCCAAACATTTCAAGGAACCAATCAGGACCTGAGTGTGTGGTGGTTCTTGAAGAACTGAAGAAGTTCTGTTCTACTCTTGACATGGCACTTTAGTTTGGGTCAGATTTAATACAAGACATAGCCGTGTTAGCCTTAAATAATGCGAACAGAGCACAGCATGCTAACTGTTAGCATGCTAATGTTGACACTGGAACGTGTCTCATGAACATTTGTGTTTTTAATATTTGGACTAATTCACTCATTCTCAAAACCAAAGGACTAGAAGAAAATGTTCATGCTAACACTCCAGTTAGCATGCTAACACTCCAGTTAGCATGCTAACACTCCAGTTAGCATGCTAACACTCTAGTTAGCATGCTAACGGCATCATTCAATCCATGAGTTTTAAACCTGAACTTTATTGCCAGTGTTTTTTTTTGTTGTTGTTGTTGTTGTTGGTGTTGTTGTTGTGAAGGGCTGACTCTGAGATTTCAAACCTTTACACGGCTCTGCAGCTGTCTACAGATAGCATGCTAATGTTAGCGTCAGATTACCTGCGTCTGCTTTGAGCCAAAATGGCCGACAAGTGATTTATGTGAACTATCATCATGGTGTCTTCGATTTATCTCTGAATTCATGAGTTTGTTTTTATCTGATTATGTAACGAAGGCTGGACCTTCCTCCTCCATGACTGGCCCTGAGATACGTTCCCGTGATTAACACCGGCCAATCAGGAGGAGGCAGCAGCTCTGTGGATATTTTCTGTTATCAGAACTTTGATGATCTGTTTCTTGAACCTGTGAATGTTTTATTTCCCTCTCTTTAACACTTATCACCAACTTTAATCCAGAACAGCTTTAGTTTAGGACTAAAGTTGATGTGTTATTTGACCACAATTGAAGGAGAACCATTGCTAACTGTTAGCATGCTACATGGAGAAGTTCGAGGCCTCACCCCAGAAAGTGCTTATATTATTAACTCTGATTAACTTCAAAGAAACAACCGAAGCAACTTCCTTGCTTTAATATTTATGTCCAGATTAACACTAGAAACATTTCTGGTATTTTATTAGTGTTCAAAGTGACATTTCCACTGTTAACTAAGTAGAAGTGGCTAAAATCGCTGTTTTTCTGACTGGAGTCTGGTGGAGGAGGCACTGCCATCTCTTGAAACTCATCCCTGCAGATTAAGTCCTTCCTTCAGCGACAAACGGTTTCAATGTGAACGAACTTTGTTTAAGTGCATTTAAGAGTCTGATGGTTTATCGTGAACGTTCAACACTAACTCCACCCAAGTTTGAATCCGGTTTATCGACACAAACACTTTTCACTGGATTTGATTTCTGATGTTTTACACAGACGCCATCATCTCAGCAGGAGGAGGAGGAGGAGCAGGAGGAGGAGGTTTAAACTGTGAGCGGCTGCTCCTCGTCTCAGAATGTGAACCTGTTGTTTGTGTTTGTTTACTCCATCGTGTACAGAAGAACTAACTCTGCATGAACGCATTCAATAAACCTGAAACCTGCTCTGAGCCGAGTTATCGTCCTTTAAACTCAGCTCTAATTAATAATCAGTGATCACACCAGAGCTACAGCTCAAACTGTCCCGAGACGTGTTGTTTATTTATGAACTGTCGCTGTCACAGTGGCTCTGAATTAGACGAGAACACAAACAGGAACCGAGTTATATTCTAATAGACAAACAACTACAGCAGCATGATGCCGACGTCATGTGACTGTTCATCAAATGAACAACTGCTAATTGTCCTGCTAATTCTGACGACAGAGACATGAAGACACTCATGATTAAATGTAGTAAAAAGTTGCTGGGATATGAGGGGACAGGACGGGACCAGGTGCTGGACCAGGTGCTGGACCAGGTGCTGGACCAGGTGCTGGACCAGGTGCTGGTCCTGTCTTGGCTCAATGAGGACGCTGCTCAGCTGAGTCGGTCTTAAAGGCAGATTTATTAGACGTCGTCATTTCTTACAAATTTACAAACAGGAAGTAGGCGACGGTGCTGAGGTTTGGCTTCGTGTTGGATGATGAAGACGAGGAAGAGTCTATAAGAGGACGCACTCCGTCTCTTTGTCTCTCCTCCTGGTTAGCTGTGACCCCTGACCTCTGACCTGGAAACAACAGTGATCAGACATGAGGCTACGTCACGTGACCTGAGCTGATGATCAGGTGACCAGTCCCTACCTGCGGAGTCGCCGTGGTGGGCGCCGCCCCCGGTGGGCGGGGCTGCTGCTGCTGGTACTCCTCCTGCTGGAGCTGGCGGGCCAACTCCAGGTCACTGAGGGGCCCCCCCGCCCCCCCCTGCAGGGACACGGCAACCAGGAAGTCCTGACAACAACCACACCAATCAGAGATGCAGGGACGAGGCCTCGGCTACATTCACTTTATATAAACAATAAACTTTATTTACAACAATTCATCAATGAGGCTGAACAGGAGTCGTCCAAATGTGAATTCAAACCTCCCGAGTGAAGCTGAGCCGCTCTCCATCCATCCACTGTGGAGGCTTTTCTGTGCCAGCAGAGATGGAATATGAATTGCTAGTTAAATTTAGTCTCTATTCATCCAACGTCTTGTGAGCATAGTTCCTCACGCACTGTTTTGTATATACTTTGTGTCGACACTGTGAAGGAGAAGCTCTTCAGTCTTGTTATGCAATTTACACTGCATGATGACAATGAAGGCCGTTCTGTTCTGTTCTGTTCTGTTCTGTTCTGTTCTGTTCTGTTCTGTTCTGTTCTGTTCTGTTCTGTTCTGTTCTGTTCTGTTCTGTTCTGGCGTCTCGGGGGTGAAGACACTTATGCGACCAGTCACATTTTCAACATAAGGACCAGTCATGTGTCACATCAGCAGCGTGACCTGACTGGACGGACGGTGGATGAACAGAGACGGGATCGATTGCTTAGTCCAGCTTTTTCAGAGGTTGAAGGTTTAAGGGGGATTTTTTATGTTGAATTTTATGAGGTTGAAGTTTTTGTGATGTTGATTCTTTTATGTAAATGAGTCAAGTCAACTTTATTGTCAATTCTGACGTGTGCAACACGATACAGGATGGAAATGACCGTCCTCAAAGGCTACGATGCAGCAGCTACACAAAAAGAATGTAAACAAGAATGTGCAAAATAAATATAAAAGAGACAAAAATAAAATATATAACTACATTAACGTAGGAATTCATATTCCAACACTTCCAGAATCCACAACCATCCGTTAGAAGATGGAGGAGACAGAGCGACCGAGAGGAACAGTCACAGCTCTGGTTACGTTTCTGCTACAACGCCAGGCGCTACGCTAACGCAATGAGGTATAACCTGCAGGTGACTCCTCTCACCTGGTCGATCTGCCTCTGCTCCTCAGCACCTGGCGGCAGGTGAGAAGTGGGCGGAGCTCTCTGAGGAGGATGACTGAGCCTGAATTCAGAGTCACAGAAGTTTCCATCGCCCTCAACATTATGAAGAGACTCCCAGACTAACGTCTCCTCCTGGAGGAAGCCCTGGTCCGTCACCAGCAGGTACAGGTGCCCCTGAGGAAAGAAAACTTTATTAACAGCCTGCAGAGGGACAGAAAACTTTATTGACAGCCGGTAGAGGGACAGTAAACTTTATTAATAGAGGGACAGAAAACTTTATTGACAGCCGGTACCTTGTGTTTGATCATGGTGCTGAAGTGGTTGTTCCTGAAGAAGACCGAGATCTCTTCCTCCTTCGCCGTCGTGTTGACTTCACAGAGGCCGTGATACGAGAGCTGGGTCGCTGTGGACTCCAGGAACTGTTCAGCCACGAGACCTGAACCCATGGAGACATGGAGACAACCCATCAGGACCTGAGCCCATCAGGACCTGAACCCATCAGCCCCCCAGTGTTACCTTCACTGACTCGGCTGCTGTCTGCTGAGTGTTTGTAGTCGATGATTTTCTCCACCAGCTGGTTGTAGCTGAGTTTCCCCACGGCCGCCACCGTCTCTGGGCTCTGAACACAACACAGTCACCGGTCATAGCTCGGCCTGGCCTGGAGGGGGCGCCACAGCTCAGCCATTTAAATCTAAGAGCTTGGCCTTATTTTAAATGTAAATAACTTCTGTCTCTAGACAGACCGGACAGACCAGGACCGGACAGACCAGGACCAGACAGAACCAGGACCAGATAGAACCAGGACCGGACAGAACCAGGACCAGATAGAACCAGGACCAGGCAGAACCAGGACCAGATAGAACCAGGACCGGACAGAACCAGGACCAACCATCAGTCAGACCTGAGTCCAGATCACTCTGATTATTGTTAAATGATATTTTATTAAATCTAAACGTTCTCTAATCTCCTTGTTCTTCTTTGAACCAAAACTAATGTTAAAGTCTGAGTTGTTGTCACTTGTAGTTTATTATTATTATTATTGTGTTGTTACTTATAGTTTATTATTATTTTTGTGTTTCTGGTCTGGTCCCTTGAGGTGAAACTGGTCTGAATATGGCCCCTGGTCTGGAGTGAGTTGGACCCTGGTACCGATATGGGCTCCCTAGAGGGTTCAGAACACCCTGTAGCTAGCATGTAGCAGTGTTAGCGTAGCATTAGCGTAGCATTAGCGTGGCGTGCTACCTGAGGGTCGACCAGCCAGCCGTGGTACAGGGGGATGTCCAACAGGTCGAACACGATGCACTCTGGTGTGTACTCGAAGTCTGAGACCCCGGTGAAGCGAACGTTTACATCCAGACCGGTGGACAGTTTGGGCAGGACCGCCATCGCATCACTCATGTTCTGCAGACACACAACAGGACTCCACTAGACCTGGACCCACAGCTCAGAGACACCGCACAGATACACCAGGACCAGGACCAGGGCCAGGACCAGGACCAGGGCCTGGACCAGGACCAGGGCCAGGACCAGGGCCTGGACCAGGACCAGGGCCTGGACCAGGACCAGGGCCAGGGCCTGGACCAGGGCCAGGGCCTGGACCAGGACCAGGACCAGGACCAGGGCCAGGACCAGGGCCTGGACCAGGACCAGGGCCTGGACCAGGGCCAGGGCCAGGGCCTGGACCAGAACCAGGACCAGGACCAGGACCAGGACCAGGGCCTGGACCAGGACCAGGGCCAGGGCCTGGACCAGGGCCAGGGCCAGGGCCAGGACCAGGGCCTGGACCAGGACCAGGGCCTGGACCAGGACCAGGGCCAGGGCCTGGACCAGGGCCAGGGCCTGGACCAGGACCAGGACCAGGACCAGGACCAGGACCAGGACCAGGACCAGGACCAGGGCCAGGACCAGGACCCACCTGATCCACCCAACAGGCTGTGGAGTGTGTTGTTGTGTAGTGTTGTTGTGTTGTTGTGTAGTGTTGTTGTGTAGTGTTGTTGTGTTGTTGTGTAGTGTTGTTGTGTAGTGTGTTGTTGTGTTGTTGTGTAGTGTTGTTGTGTAGTGTGTTGTTGTGTAGTGTGTTGTTGTGTTGTTGTGTAGTGTGTTGTTGTGTTGTTGTGTAGTGTTGTTGTGTAGTGTGTTGTTGTGTTGTTGTGTAGTGTTGTTGTGTTGTTGTGTAGTGTTGTTGTGTAGTGTGTTGTTGTGTTGTTGTGTGTACCTGCTGGAAGTTGAGCTCCATGCCGTCCGTCTTCTCTCTGGGCGTCACTGACAACACACACTCTCCTACACAAACAAAAACATTCATATAAGACAATGTCAGACTAATCTGGACCTGGTCCTGGATCTGGTCCTGGATCTGGTCCTGGATCTGGTCCTGGACCTGGTCCTGGATCTGGTCTTACCCAGGTGAGCCATCAGGTCCTCGGTGGTGACCACTTCAGTCTGAGCAGGAAGTTCAGCCTAAAGACAAAAACACAAAGTTTGAGTTTGAACACACGTGTATAGTTAGTGTGTCGTATGTTCTTACTGTGTTAGTCCGTCATATGTTCTTAGCGTGTTGTATGTTCTTAGCACGTTAGCGTGTTGTATGTTCTTAGCGTGTTAACGTGTCGTATGTTCTTAACGTGTCGTATGTTCATAGCGTGTCGTATGTTCATAGCGTGTTAGCGTGTCGTATGTTCATAGCGTGTCGTATGTTCATAGCGTGTTAGCGTGTCGTATGTTCATAGCGTGTCGTATGTTCATAGCGTGTTAGCGTGTCGTATGTTCATAGCGTGTCGTATGTTCATAGCGTGTTAGCGTGTCGTATGTTCATAGCGTGTCGTATGTTCATAGCGTGTTAGCGTGTCGTATGTTCATAGTGTGTTAGCGTGTCGTATGTTCATAGCGTGTTAGCGTGTCGTATGTTCATAGCGTGTCGTATGTTCATAGTGTGTTAGCGTGTCGTATGTTCATAGCGTGTCGTATGTTCATAGCGTGTCGTATGTTCATAGTGTGTTAGCGTGTCGTATGTTCATAGCGTGTTGTATGTTCATAGTGTGTTAGCGTGTCGTATGTTCATAGCGTGTCGTATGTTCATAGTGTGTTAGCGTGTCGTATGTTCATAGCGTGTTGTATGTTCATAGCGTGTTAGTGTGTCGTATGTTCATAGCGTGTTAGCGTGTCGTATGTTCATAGCGTGTCGTATGTTCATAGTGTGTTAGCGTGTCGTATGTTCATAGCGTGTCGTATGTTCATAGCGTGTCGTATGTTCATAGTGTGTTAGCGTGTCGTATGTTCATAGCGTGTTGTATGTTCATAGCGTGTTAGTGTGTCGTATGTTCATAGCGTGTTAGCGTGTCGTATGTTCATAGTATGTTAGCGTGTCGTATGTTCTTAGCGTGTCGTATGTTCATAGCGTGTTAGCGTGTCGTATGTTCATAGCGTGTCGTATGTTCATAGTGTGTTAGCGTGTCGTATGTTCATAGCGTGTCGTATGTTCATAGCGTGTCGTATGTTCATAGTGTGTTAGCGTGACGTATGTTCATAGCGTGTTGTATGTTCATAGCGTGTTAGTGTGTCGTATGTTCATAGCGTGTTAGCGTGTCGTATGTTCATAGTATGTTAGCGTGTCGTATGTTCTTAGCGTGTCGTATGTTCATAGCGTGTTAGCGTGTCGTATGTTCATAGCGTGTCGTATGTTCATAGTGTGTTAGCGTGTCGTATGTTCATAGCGTGTCATATGTTCATAGTGTGTTAGCATGTCGTATGTTCATAGTGTGTTAGTGTGTCGTATGTTCATAGTATGTTAGCGTGTCGTATGTTCATAGCGTGTCGTATGTTCATAGTGTGTTAGCGTGTCGTATGTTCATAGCGTGTCGTATGTTCATAGCGTGTCGTATGTTCATAGCGTGTCGTATGTTCATAGTGTGTTAGCGTGTCGTATGTTCATAGTGTGTTAGCGTGTCGTATGTTCATAGTGTGTTAGTGTGTCGTATGTTCATAGTATGTTAGCGTGTCGTATGTTCATAGTATGTTAGCGTGTCGTATGTTCATAGTGTGTCGTATGTTCATAGCGTGTCGTATGTTCATAGTGTGTTAGTGTGTCGTATGTTCATAGTATGTTAGCGTGTCGTATGTTCATAGTGTGTCGTATGTTCATAGTATGTTAGCGTGTCGTATGTTCATAGTATGTTAGCGTGTCGTATGTTCATAGTGTGTCGTATGTTCATAGCGTGTCGTATGTTCATAGTGTGTTAGTGTGTCGTATGTTCTTAGCGTGTGACTCACTTTCCAGCGAAGGAACAGGGTGTTCATGATGGCCAGCAGGGGGCAGGGTCCGTTCTCACTCTGGGTGATGATGGGCGTCTTCTTCTCCTTCCAGGTGATCCACTTCACCAGGTAATATGCCGGCATGGGGGCAGGCGGAGCTGCAGCTACAGCGCCCCCTGTGGACAGGAGGCCAACTACAGTCACACACCAGCATGTGGGACACGGGTCTAGAATCGGACCTGAGACCCGGACCAGGGCGCCGGCTTTAACACTTTGGCGCTTCTCACCGAGTCTCAGTTTCTACTTTAGTAGCAAACTTTAACCTATAGATCAGTTTTTAACTAGTGCTGCTATACCAAGTAAAACTAGGCTGGTTCTAAGTAATTAATAATAACTACTAATTGAGGCTTTTTCCTGAACATTGTCGTCCCGTATTTAGGACAAAAATGCCTGGTGCATTTCCTGCATTTTAAAGGAAATAGTTGTAAATAAGTAAATGTGTTGATCAGCTGTAGAAATGTCCAGGTTAGATTTACATTCTAAGTTCTAGAAATGGTTGGTTCAACATGTTTGTGGTTTTCTAACTGGTTCCTCCTGGATCTGATGGTTCTAGTCTGGTTTTAGAGTCAGAGTTAAATAAACATTTTGAAGATGAAGAATGTTTTAGATCCTGCTGATGCGTTCAGGGACGCTGGCCTGTCCCACAATGTCCCACCAGGAGACGCCTCACCTGCAGCTTCCAGCCCCTCGTCCTGTTTCAGACCGGGGACGTCGGTGGATGGAGCTGAGCAGGATGAGGACAGACCGTCCTCCACATCCAGAGAGTTCCCTGCTGCCGTGGCCCCGTCAGAAAGCTCCAGGCTCGGGCCGGACAAGGACGGCGAGTCAGTGGACTCCCGCCGGTCCTCGCATCCGTCCTCCAGGTCCAGACCTGTGGAGACATCAGAGACACGTTAGGGACATGTTCTGCTTTCCTCCTGGAACTAAACAGCAACATGTGCAGCCGCAGTTTCCTCCACGTCCAGCGCCCTGGTTCTGGTTCTGGTTCTTACCTGGATCTGCTCCTCTGTCCGGTCCTGCTTCCGTCTTCATGTGTCTGAGCAGAGGCGATGGGGTTTCTTCTTCTTCTTCTTCTGTGGCGACGCTGCTCGCCGTCTTGCTTTCAGACGGACTGTGCGGTGACGAGGGCGTGGCATCCTTCTGGGCTTCGGTGCTGTTGCTGCTCGGGACGTGGGCTCCGAGGCCCGATCCGTCTGTCAGCACGTTTACGCTCAGTTCTTTGGAGAAGCTTCCCGTGGTGGCGGCCTCGGGCTCCGAGCTGGACTCCGCCATCATCAGCCCCAGAGACGAGGCCCAAAACACAGGAAGTGACGAAAATACACAAAAAAAAAAAACACGAGAGGCAAACTGGTCCTCAGAGTCAGGTTTAAGATGGAGGGGCGGCGGTGGAGGTGGAGGCGGCGGTGGAGGTGGAGGCCGGCAGCTCAAACATGGCCGCCAGGAGACAGGAACCCAGGAAACAAACTGAGGATGAACATGGCGCCGGTCACAACCTCGAGAGAAACTCCAGACAAAGGCTCCAGATGTCGTCCTGGCTCACCTGAGAAGAAACACAACCAACCAATGAGGCAGGAAGAACCCGGTCCACCAGCACCAGAACCAGGAGACACACTAACACGTGAACCCAGGTGAAGGCCACTGTAATATGTGGTTGGGCCTGATTCAATGCTCTGTCGAAATTATTTCTTTTAAGATCCTCTAATGTTCACAATCAACAACAAAAACAACAACATGACAATGAATACGTATGTGTTGTTTCTTCCTGTTTCACTGAGCTCAGTTGTCAGAACTTTCCTCAGACCAGAACCAAAGCGGCTCAGTCTAAGAAGAACCGGATCCTGACCGGGACATCTCCGCGGATCCTCCCCCCCCCCCCCCCCCGGAATGAACTCCCGGAGCTAGTGGACCTGACGCTAGCCCTGCGAGCTAACTGAGCCGAGCTAGCTCCGTTACAGAAACAGCCTCCGCCGTGGAGACCGTTTCCCGGGATACGCCCGTGGCCTCCGGCCCCGCACTGCAACGGTCAATCGGTTTGATATGACGCAGCTTACCGGCACCGGGTGCGGCTCCGTGATGTGCGCTGGCACTGGATGCTAGCATGCTAGCTGTTTACATTCCTCTCCGCCCGCATGCGCACAAAGCACACAAGGCTCAAAGACATGCGCACAGAGCACTCATAGGCCACGCCCACCATTAGATACACACATCAGACGTCAGAGTCAACATTAACCCCCCCACCCTGCGTTAGCCCGTTAGCCTCGCGGCTAGCTAATAAGATCTTATTTTAACAAAACCAGCTAAAGGATAAAACACTCGGCTCCGCCCACATCGTTAGCACAACGGACACAGGAATAAGCCGAGCTGACAGAAACACGGAGGCGCGCGGCTCTTAGCATGAGCTAGCGAGCTAGCACAGTGTGCTGTGAAGGAGCAAAACTCGATTACAAATCCAGATAAATTAAGAACAATTTCAGTTACAAATAATCAGAAGCGTCCATTAGCTCAGGTGCTATGTCACTGGAAGACGCTGATAAAATCGGCGTTGAAGTTACATCCACGTTTAAAACAAAAACGACTCTTTTAATTACCTTTAGTCGGTTTGTGGTAAAGTTCTAGAGGAAGATTAAAACGAGTTTTGTTTTGTTCAAATAATGACGAGAAATATGGGTAATATAATGTGGAATATATTTAAAATGCTTCCACGAGCAGTTCTCTTTATATTTATTTGATTTTATTTACCTGTCGGTGAGTTTATAACAAGTAAATGGTTAGTAGAAGGTTAATTAGATGTGTGTACCTGTGCAGCTGCGCTGGGCGGGGCTCTCACTCCTGACCCTAGAACCAGGTCATTGGACATTAACCCCGCCCCTGCAGTTAACGGGGTTCATTAAACTAACCGTCCCTCTAAATAGGAGGTTTCCATTTGTTTTAGTGCAAAGAAAAACATTATTAAAGTGTTTAATTAAATGAATGAATGAAAAATAAACGGAGTCTCTGTTCAGTATGTCTACCACTCTCATTAAACAGTAAAGAATATCAGTTACTTTTATTATATTTAAATCCATCACCTCATCAATTCATAAACTGAGTTTTATGAACCAGAAATATGAACTGAACCGGCTCAGATTTCAGATGTTCCAGATTCAGGAAAAAATCAAACCAGGAATTATCAGCAGCAGCTTTAATATTTTCTTTTATTTAGCACGTAGGCATGTTTTCCTCCTCCGGCTGTTTCCCTCAGGGCGGCTCAGGACGGTACAGGATCAGCGTCTGGAGCAGATTTCTTGTGACAGAAGTCTGTGAGCAGACCAGAGAGTTGTGCATCAGTGGTTTGTCGGTGCTGGATGACTTTAGTGCCTTTAATGACACTGACCTGCAGCTCCGTCGTAGGCGAAGGCTCGGCCGTGAGGGAGCCCCAGACACTCGGCCTGTTTCCTGTGATCAGCGTGGGCGGCTTTCAGCAGCTCAGCGTCCCGGTGCAAACCCTCCCTCTCTGACACACAAACACACAGTTTAATGCAGCACTGGGAACAGTGAGAGGTTGGAGTGAGTTGTGCTTTAAAGCTGTGAGTGTGTTTTACTGTAGAGGAGCAGGAATCGACCGGGCGAGTGTCTGTAGGTCATCATCAGACAGTCGGCACAGCTCGCATAGAACTCCACCTCAGCAGACTCATTGTAAGAAACAGGAACTCCATCCTTCTCCACTCCTGAAACACAGCCCACATCCAGAATCACACGACCCCCTCAGCGTCTCTGTGACTGTGTCGTATCGTTGTCTCTGTGGCGGATCTTTGTCATGTTCATGTTTGATCCTTCGCCTCCTCTTTAAATAGTGAAGTGAACTGGGTGTGTGTTTGTGGGACTCACTCAAAGTGTCCGTCCTCAGCGTGTGATGCTCAGAGTCAGAGTCAGACGGGAGCGTCAGGTTAAAGAAGTATGTCACACAGGATCCATCGCTGCAGCAACACAGCAACACAACGACACAACAACACAGCAACACAGCAACAACACGCAACACAACAACAACAACACAACGACACAACAACAACACAACAACAACAACACAACAACAACAACAACAACAACAACGACACAACAACACAGCAACAACACGCAACACAACAACAACAACAACAACAACACAACGACACAACAACACAGCAACAACACGCAACACAACAACAACACAACAACAACAACAACACAACAACACAGCAACAACACGCAACACAACAACAACACAACAACAACAACACAACACACAACAACACAGCAACAACACGCAACACAACAACAACAACAACACAACAACAACAACACAGCAACAACACGCAACACAACAACAACAACAACAACACAACAACAACAACACAGCAACGACACGCAACACAACAACAACACAATCAGGTCAGACGGCAACGCAACCAATGATGGGGCTACACAGCACGCGTGTCAAACATACGGCCCACAGCATGACCCAGGACCAGGCAGAACCAGGACCAGACAGAACCAGGTCCAGACAGAACCAGGTCCAGATGATTGGCTGCGGCGTGTACATTAAAGGGATAACGGACCCCATAAAGACCCATAAACACCCATAAACACCCATAAAGACCCATAAAGACGTGATGAGAGCGCTGGCTCAAACGCTTTGGTAACCGTGGCAACAGAAGCACAGAACATACGTTATTTCAGTTTATTTATCACAACAACAATACAGCTGAAAACAATGGGTGAGTTTATAATTAACTTTAACCTATTTGGTGAATTTGACCATGTTGAAGACTGGATGCAGCAGAAGAGAAAGAGCGAAGAGAACATGAAAAGAAGAAGGAGATGCGACACGAGGAGGCGACACCGGAGGAACTGGACAATTTAGAGGATGTGAAGGATGAGATTAACACAGAGGAAACCATGAAATGGGCAGTTAAACACTTAGAGGCCACCGCTCTGTTTCACGCCTCCGTCCAGAGATGTTAAATAGTCGCTCGGCCGCTTCTTGTGAAAAACGTATAATTTAAATGGAAAACACAACGTTAATGATTGATGAATGATTCATAATTGACCTAATATTTGGTAGGTGTCCTCCATACTTTCCAGGTGTCCGGGAGGCGTCCATTCATTTCTGATAATGGACACCTCCCTTACATATTTTATATCTTGTTATATTGTGTGTACTTTTGTTGAGTTGCTGCAGGTCATTTCAGTCCTGTGTTGTGTTGTGTTGCACATGATGTCGTTGTTGCCTCCTGGTGACAGATTAAGTTTTGTAAATGTGAATCATTGATTCAAACGTTCATCCGTTGCCCTGGCTACGACCACTCTGAGGACACGGTCTGAGGACAGTGAGTGGACGGACTCTGGACACGGGGACAGACAGTTGAATCTATTGAAGATCATTAAGACTCACGTGAACATGTTTCTCTCGTTGTACTCGATGGTTTTGTTGTCGTGCTGCAGTCGTAACTCAACGTGGGAGCTGGTGACGTTTACCAGCAAGTCTGAGCCTGGGTCATAATCTGCCACGGACCAGACCAGAACCCAGTCCCCGAAAAGCTGCAAGAGATGGACAGAAAAAATCAAAGTCAGAGCTAAAGCAGCCACCAAGGACGTGTCCATTAGGACAGGACGTGTCCATATGGACAGGACGTGTCCATATAACATGACCAGGTCATGGTTTGTGTTTGGACTTGTTGAGTTTAGAGAAGACGTTTCATCCGAGCAGCTTCTTCAGTTCTAACTCTGAACGTGTAACTCATGAGAAACGTGTCTAGTGAAAGTGTCCAGACGTTAATGGACATTAGTCATTAACAGGAAGTAGTCCAGTCAGGTTCTGGTGGTTGAGTTTAAACTTAAACCTCCGGTGTCTTAGAACTGAAGAAGAGACTCAGATGAAACGTGTCCTCTAGACTCTACTAGTCCAGGTGACTCCTAAAAGCTTTTTGGATAAACCGTGACCAGTAAATGATGGATGTGCATGTGGATGGAGTCTGGAAGATGGTGATGATGTTGACGATGGATCCGACCAGAACCACCCTCACCTGGTGCAGGTCTTTTGTTGGCATCCTCTTGGCCAGACCTTCACAGTCTGGGTCCGGAGGCGCGGCATCGAAGCCGACCACAACCATCAGCAACAGCAGCACCGTTGGCTTCACTGCCGCCATCCTGCTCTGAGACAGATGCCAAACACCCTGCAGGGTTTATAAGATCCTCACATCAGTCCAAAGTGTGTGTGCTCAGCAGGTTATTGAACTCTGACTCAGCCTTTTTCACTCTGGGCTTCTAAGCAAAGTAAAAACAACAAATCCGAAAACCAGAATAAACAAACCACAGATGAACTGGTGATTCTAGAAGATTAACACATGAATGGTTGCTCTCGGTTCACAGCACCGGGCAACAAACAAAATGCTGAGACAATACTAACCCTAACTCTTCTATTAAAATTAACTTTAATTTCTTTAGTGACAGTAAGCGAAGTGTGATATAATAATCATCATGTTCCTTATGATCCTCATATAATTTATTCATTTATTAAAGTATTTACAGGAGATGTGGTGTCCTTAGGAGCCTCCTGCGTTATTTCTTCTTCCCATCATTTGTTCAAACAATGCTGTCCTAGAACTGGGGGGCTGGTGTCTTCAGAGGTTTCTCTTTTTTGCTAAAGTGTAATGTGGCCTTTCTGTTTTTGAGGCTGATTGATGGTTTGCACCTTGTGGTGAAGCCTCTACATTTAGTCTCAGGACGTGTTAGATACTGATGCATCTACTACCTGGAGATGCTGTGAAAGGATCCTGTGATCGTCCACCACTCTTGTCCTCCAGGTCTTTTTTACTCAGAATGAACCAAAGTGATGATTTGACCGCCTGTAATGTATGAAAGCTAACCTAGGCTAGTGACTGCTGTGAACAGTGCAGCTGGCGACTAGGGAAAGACTTAGTGACAGCGTGGAAAGACAGCTGACAGGAGGGAACAGTCCCACAGTGGGTTATCATCTCACTGTGGCAGTAGCCAAGGCTTCGCCTGTGACTTCACGTATGTAGCTACAGATCTGAATAATGATAAAATACCCCCAGAGTCAGCGAGAGCAGGGCCGGAAGATGACTCACCATTGGCTGATACCTTTATTGACTCTGGAACCGACTAGACTACGGAGAGGCAGAACTTTTTAATAGACGCTAGTGGTTCAGATGGAAATGGGAAGAAGCAGCAGGTTTGTGTTTGTGGATGCCAGGAAATAACAGTAAACGGCCTCAGAATCCATCAAGGGAGGAAAACGTGCCTGGTACAGGGAACGCAGGGAACCCGCATTGATAGCTACTCTTTAAGAAGCGTATCAAGTCAGTCGGTTGAAGTCCAGCGACAGGAAGTAACCCACAGGATATCAGCATCTCTAACGCTGAGGCAGGTACTAGCACGGAGAACAAGAGCATAGCCAAGGAGGGAGAAGACCAGTGGTCAGAAACCAAGGGGGACGTGGTCGGGCACAGCTGGAACTAGGAACTGGGAGGACATCAATAATGGTTTGGCCAGAGCGTTAGGTGATTTTAGTAGAGGATAAGATGGAGAGGAAGGCAGATATAATCTACGATGATGGTAAGGAAAGATTTGGCATTAGTGAGAAGCAGAAGAAACCAGAGGTAGTTAGGTCTAGATGTCAGCAGGAAATAGATAGACTTATAGAGGAGAGGAGAATGTTTAAGAGGCAGTGGAAGAAATCTACAGAGGAGGAGAAGAAAGACATTAACTGCTTACAGGCTGGTGTGAAGGAACGAAGAGCATCAGGAAAAATAGGAGAAGGAAAGAGCTAGAGTAGCATTCTATAGGGACACATTTAGATTTATAAAGTCACTATTTAGTAAAGAAAAGAATGGCAGCCTAATGGTGCTGAAGCAGGAACTGGAGGACTACATGGTGGAGGTACATAAAGATAAGGAAAGGTTTAGGAAGATGGCACTCGTCCCTGATATTCCACCGATCGGAGAAATAGGCAGTCAGTGTGATGTTAGCCCACCAAGGTGGAGAGAGGGTCAGGAGGTGGTGAGGCCTCTTCAGCCCTGGGACCTAATGGAGTCCTGTATCAGCTGCATAAAAGATGAATGCACCAGATGTACTGAGATTTCTGTGGAAATTGATGAAGGTAGTTTGGAAGAAACAGGTCATTCCCAAGGCATAGAGCCGGGGGGATGTTCATTCCCAAAGAGAAGGGCTCAGTAGAGATAAGTCAGGTTAGACCAGTTTGCTTAATGTTGTGGGGAAGTTCTTCTTCAGTGTTGTGTCATAGAGTCTGTGCAGGTACCTGGAGGAAAATGGCTCGATTGATACATCGGTGCAAAGGGCCAGAATCTGGATGCTTAGAGGACACCAGCATGATCTGGAACCAAATCCAGTTAGTAAAGGGAGAGAAGAGAGACCTGCATGTGATATTTCTAGACCTGACTAATGCGTTTGGTTCAGTTCCTCACAGTTTGTTATGGGAAGCTTGTGATTTTTTTAGAGTTCCAGGCAGTATCAAAGGCCTAGTCAAAGTATACTCTGCAGATATACAGCTCTGCTTTACCACAGCAGAGAATACTGCAGCATGGCAGCAGCTGGAAGTAGGCATCATGGCATCATGGCAGGGTGTACAATCTCTCCACTAGCCTTTACAATGGCAATGGAGGTGATTATTAGCCTCAAAACGGGTGGTAGGTGGAGAAAAGCTGCATGGAGGGCTTCGTCTCCCCCCAGTTAGACTGTGACGTCTACTGCTCCATGTGCTAGCAGACTGCTGGATAAGTTACATGGCAACTTGCAGTGGGCTGGGGTGAAGGTGAAGCTGAGTAAGTCTAGGAGCATCTCAGTTGTTAAAGGAAAGGTAGTAGATAAGAAGTTTGTTATAAATGAGGAGGTGATTCCCACAGTGATAGAGAAGCCAGTGAAGAGTCTGGGAAGGTGGTATGATACAAGTCTTAGCGATGTAGCACAGTTTGAGGGATTGAGACAAGATATGATCCAAGGCATTTCAAGCATAGACCGGTCAGGGCTCCCAGGAAAGCTGAGGCTATGATGTATCCAGTTTGGATTATTGCCCCGACTAATGTGGCCACTGACAGTGTATGAGGTCCCTCTGACAAAGGTTGAGAAGCTTGAAAGGATGATTAACTCATTAATTAGGAGATGGCTTGGTGTCCCACGCTGCTTAAGCATCACAGCCTTGTATGGGAAAGACATACTGGAGCTCCCAGTAACTAGTCTAACAGAGGAGTTTAAGTGTGCTAAGGCTAGACTGGAGATGACTCTTACTCAGTCAAAAGATCCAGTATCAGGCTACAGCCCCCACGGTTAAAACAGGGAGGAAGTGGAATCTGAGGCTGCCCTCAGGCTCAGGGACGTCATGGGTTATGTGCAGTTAGGACATGGAGGCCTGGGACTGTGTGCAGGGAAACCTCTGTGGAGCAAGGCATCAGTAACAGCAGAGATGTGCTAAGGCAGTGTCACAGGCTAAGCTAGGACAGTGGGTCGTTGAGGAAATGTTCTGAAATTAGCAGCTGCAATTGAGGAAAAATGGATTGAAGGAAATTCATCATCTGCTAGAAAGGAGAATAAGCATATTATGTTTGTTCAGAAGGGAGATAAGGCCAGATCAGCGAGATTCAGGCACAGTGCATGGCAGCTAAGTGTGGGCGGAGCCTGGGAGCTGAGGACCGATTTAGATGGCGGTTTGCGCGTTTCACAACAGATAGCCATAATCCTCAAAAGACCGGATGTGCTGTTGTGGTCTGAGAAAGAAAGGAAAGTGTATTTTGTGGAGTTAACTGTCCCGTGGGAAGACAGAGTTGAAGAGGTGAATGAGAGATGGATACGCGGAGTTGGCATCGGAAGCAGAGCAGCGAGGCTGGAGCGCCCGTGTGCACCCACTGGAGGTCGGCTGCCACGGATTTATTGTCAAATCTGCCATTGCTCTCCTGTGTGAGATGGGCAATCACGGAAAAGAACAGAGGGTCGGCGTAAAGAAGGAGTTTTACCTTAGATCATGGCACAAGGGACTGTAACATCTTGTCCTGTGTATTAATGAATAACATTTCAACTGTCCCTCTGATGGGTCTGTTGTACTTTCAGTGACATCTACTTTGACCACATGTTGTGGGTTCACAGCTTCTAAATGTAAATGCTACACCTGGAATCAACTCCAGACCTTTCACCTGCTTCATTGATGAAGGATTAATGAGGGAACAGACCCCGAAACAGCTTTTGACTCAACTGTCCATTTACTTTTGGTCCCCTGAAAAAAAGGGGGCTACACATTGAAGAGCTTTGACTCCTGAACCCTTGGTCCAGCGTGGATGTGAATACCTCAGATTAGAGCCGAGAGTCTGAACTGTACGACCACAGAGATCAGAACTGGATCTTTAACATGTTTTAATAAACAGCTAAAATAACAACACATATATATGGACAAAACTGCAGAACACAATGAACAAAGACTGAGACTTGTGATGATTTAGATTTTTAATTCTTCAGTTTCACAGTGTTTGTTCTGAAGGAGGAGGAGGTTTTAGGGGGAGTTAGGGGGAGTTAGGGGGAAGGAGGAGGTTTTAGGGGGAGTTAGGGGAAAGGAGGAGGTTTAAGGGGGAGTTAGGGGAAAGGAGGAGGTTTTAGGGGGAGTTAGGGGGAAGGAGGAGGTTTTAGGGGGAGTTAGGGGGAAGGGGGAGGTTTTAGGGGGAGTTAGGGGGAAGGAGGAGGTTTTAGGGGGAGTTAGGGGGAAGGAGGAGGTTTTAGGGGGAGTTAGGGGGAGTTAGGGGGAAGGGGGAGGTTTTAGGGGGAGTTAGGGGGAAGGAGGAGGTTTTAGGGGGAGTTAGGGGGAAGGGGGAGGTTTTAGGGGGAGTTAGGGGGAAGGAGGAGGTTTTAGGGGGAGTTAGGGGGAAGGAGGAGGTTTTAGGGGGAGTTAGGGGGAGTTAGGGGGAAGGAGGAGGTTTAAGGGGGAGTTAGGGGGAAGGAGGAGGTTTTAGGGGGAGTTAGGGGGAGTTAGGGGGAAGGAGGAGGTTTTAGGGGAACGGCAGCCGCACGCCTTCACCTTCCTGACAGAAACCTGCAGAGAGAAAGACGAGAAGGAATCAGCTGGAATCACAGAAACTTAAAATAAAAGATGTTTAAAATAAAAGATGTTTAAAAGCACTTTTCTCCTGGTTGTAGTAGAAGTCCGGTTCTCCAGAGAACCCCAGACAATCAGCCTGCTGCTTGAAATGTTCCAGATCTGAGGCCTTTACAGTCGGTTCTTTAGCTGGAAACAAAGAGACAGATGAATGGATGAGTGGATGATGGATGGATGAGTGGATGGATGATGGATGGATGAGTGGATGAGGGGATGATGGATGGATGAGTGGATGGATGATGGATGGATGAGTGGATGAGTGGATGGATGATGGATGGATGAGTGGATGGATGAGTGGATGAGTGGATGATGGATGGATGAGTGGATGGATGAGTGGATGATGGATGGATGGATGGATGGATGAGTGGATGATGGATGGTGGATGGATGAGTGGATGGATGAGTGGATGAGTGGATGATGGATGATGGATGATGGATGATGGATGGATGATTGATGGATGATGGATGGATGAGTGGATGATAGATGGATGAGGGGATGAGTGGATGATGGATGAATGATGGATGGATGAGTGGATAATAGATGGATGATGGATGGATGAGTGGATGATGGATGGATGATGGATGGATGATGGATGGATGAGTGGATGATGGATGAGTGGATGATGGATGGATGGATGGATGGATGATGGATGGATGGATGAGTGGATGATGGATGGATGAGTGGATGATGGATGGATGATGGATGGATGGATGGATGGATGGATGAGTGGATGATGAGTGGATGATGAGTGGATGATGGATGGATGAATGGATGATGGATGGATGGATGAGTGGATGATAGATGGATGGATGGATGGATGAATGGATGATGGATGGATGGCTGGATGAGTGGATGATGGATGGATGAGTGGATGATGGATGGATGATTGATGGATGAGTGGATGATGGATGGATGATTGATGGATGAGTGGATGATGGATGGATGATGGATGGATGAGTGGATGATGGATGGATGAGGATTGATGGATGAGATGGATGAGTGGATGATGGATGGATGATGGATGGATGATGGATGGATGATAGATGGATGATGGATGATGGATGGATGGATGGATGGATGAATGGATGATGGATGGATGGATGAGTGGATGATGGATGGATGATGGATGGATGAGTGGATGATGAGTGGATGATGGATGGATGAATGGATGGATGGATGGATGGATGGATGAATGGATGATGGATGGATGGATGGATGATGGATGGATGAGTGGATGATGGATGGATGATGGATGGATGAGTGGATGATGATGGATGATGGATGGATGGATGGATGGATGATGGATGATGGATGGATGAGTGGATGATGGATGGATGATGGATGGATGAGTGGATGATGGATGGATGATGGATGGATGAGTGGATGATGGATGGATGATGGATGGATGAATGAATGTCTCCTCCCTACCCAGGAAGTAGAGGAAGCCAGAGGAGAACTCCTTGTTGTCTGATACGCTGCTGATTTTCATGAAGTCCAGAATCTTCTTGTGGTTCTTCAGGGTTGAGTTCCCACTGAAGACGACACAACCTTCACAGCTGGGCAGAACCTGGAAGTACGTGGTGATGTTGGCCACTGACAACAAACAACAAACACACAACCATGTTTACATTTACATGAATATGAGACTGAAGACAGACAAGTTTAGAATGAGACTCACATGAAACCGTCGCACTGTCGGACTCAATGGAGACGTTCACTGAGGAAGCGAAACACGAACCGTTTCTGGGGACAGACGGGTTCATGTTAGACCTGGTCTACAGGGAGTCTGGTCTATACAGACCCTGGTCTATAGAGAGCCTGGTCTATACAGACCCTGGTCTACAGGGAGCCTGGTCTACAGGGAGCCTGGTCTATACAGACCCTGGTCTATAGAGAGCCTGGTCTATACAGACCCTGGTCTACAGGGAACCTGGTCTACAGGGAGCCTGGTCTATAGGGAGCCTGGTCTATACAGACCCTGGTCTACAGGGAACCTGGTCTACAGGCAGCCTGGTCTACGGGGAGCCTGATCTATACAGACCCTGGTCTATAGAGAGCCTGGTCTATACAGACCCTGGTCTACAGGGAGCCTGGTCTACAGGGAGCCTGGTCTATACAGACCCTGGTCTACAGGGAGCCTGGTCTATAGGGAGCCTGGTCTATACAGACCCTGGACTATACAAACCCTGGTCTACAGGGAGCCTGGTCTACAGGGAGCCTGGTCTATAAGGACCTGGTCTACAGGGAGCCTGGTCTATACAGACCCTGGTCTACAGGGTGCCTGGTCTACAGGGAGCCTGGTCTATAAGGACCTGGTTTACAGGGAGCCTGGTCTATACAGACCCTGGTCTATAGGGAGCCTGGTCTATACAGACCCTGGTCTACAGGGAGCCTGGTCTACAGGGAGCCTGGTCTATATGGACCCAGGTCTATAAGGACCCTGGTCTAAAGGGAGCCTGGTCTATACAGACCCTGGTCTATAAGGACCTGGTCTATAGGGACCCTGGTCTATAAGGAGCCTGGTCTACAGGGAGCCTGGTCAATACAGACCCTGGTCTATAGGGAGCCTGGTCTATAGGGAGCCTGGTCTATAAGGACCCTGGTCTATAGGGAGCCTGGTCTATACAGACCCTGGTCTACAGGGAGCCTGGTCTATACAGACCCTGGTCTATAGGGAGCCTGGTCTATACAGACCCTGGTCTACAGGGAGCCTGGTCAATACAGACCCTGGTCTATAGGGAGCCTGGTCTATAGGGAGCCTGGTCTATACAGACCCTGGTCTATAGGGTGCCTGGTCTACAGGGAGCCTGGTCTATAAGGACCTGGTCTACAGGGAGCCTGGTCTATACAGACCCTGGTCTACAGGGTGCCTGGTCTACAGGGAGCCTGGTCTATAAGGACCTGGTCTACAGGGAGCCTGGTCTATACAGACCCTGGTCTACAGGGTGCCTGGTCTACAGGGAGCCTGGTCAATACAGACCCTGGTCTACAGGGAGCCTGCTCTATATGGACCCTGGTATATAGGGACCTGGTCTATAGGGAGCCTGATCTATAAGGACCTGGTCTATAAGGAGCCTGGTCTATAAGGACCTGGTCTATAGGGACCTGGTCTATAAGGACCTGGTCTGCTCTCTTTAAATCCCAGTGGAGGACAGAATCTGTCCCTGGTGTCAGGTTTTGACTCACATGCGGTTCTCCTGGGACATCACCACTTGTCTGGGGGCTGATGGCGACGCTGTGATCTTGACCCAGGAGCTGTCGGTCACCTTCAGGATGTTCTTGTAGGTGTCCTGTTCAGCGTAGGCCATGAGGAAGTACAGCTTCTCATGGATCTGAGCACAGACACAGTCACTCGTTACTTCTCATCACTTCCTGAAGCTGTTTCCTGTTTTTGTGTTCTTCTCCAGATGTTTTGTCCTTTGTCCTCAGAGCTTTTTTCTGTTCTTTTGGATTATTTAGATCACATTATCTACCTCACTCAGTTTTGTGTTTTCTTCATTGTAGGTTTCATCAAACTGAACCTTATCATTTCACCTGTGCTTTGTGTTGCTACCTCGCTGCTACACATCGTGACTCAAACCTTTAAAATCTTTAAAAATACATTTTCAACTCAGACCAATCCTTATTTGTGACATCTGATATCGATCCATGAACAACCTGGAGACAACCAAGTCTCCTCCATCCTCTGCTGACAAACCTTAGATCCAGATGTGAGACCTCAAACCTCTGGAACCGTCTCTTGTTCAGCTCCTATCAACCCGGCTTTCATTGCATGGGTTGGCACTTCTCAGATAAACTTGTCTTTGTTTGAAACCACTGTTTTTTTGTTACCTGCATGTGACAGTGAAAGAGACAGGAACCAGGTTTACCATGGAGTCCAGAGAGGTGGGTTTGACCAGTGGCTGGCATTCTTCCGGAGTCAGAGCTGAGCACCTCAGAAAAAGCAGCGCAACCATGAAATGAGCTCGGAGCCACAGATTCATGATGCCGGATGACTTCAAAGCAAAACTGTAAACGAAACCTTTGTGACTGATCCCCTCAGAGCTGGTTTTATAGGAGCTGCTGGCGTTTTCACTGTTTGCATAAAGATGGTTATTTGTGCTGGAGTGTCCAGAGTTCGGTAAGAGAAGCGTATCTAAGCAGGTAAAGGGTGACGGCTGAGTGTTTATTCATGGGGTTAACACAGCGAGCATTGATCCCTGTACACAGGCTGCAACAACTCATGATGAACCCAGAAAAACTGAGGTTTCAAGTTATAACACAGTGAAACCACTTCAGAAAACAGCATCTCTGGTCCAGAACCAGAACCAGAACCAGACCCAGACCCAGAGGACGGAGACCTGGATGAAAACAAAAAAACAAGCCGAGACAAAGACGTTTCCTCCACGTCTCCAGCTCTAAATGTCTGGTGGAGAGTTTAAGTTTTTCACATGACTGGAGTCTGATAATGATCTGGGGCCTCATGTACGAAGGGTGCGTGGGCTCAAAAAAGTTGCGTGCAGTCTTTTTCACGGCAAAATTCAGATGTATCAAGAGTGAAATGGCCGTAGGAATGTGTGTGGCCAAAACGTGTGGCGTAAGTTCTTCCTCGCTGCAGAGTTCAGACATTAACAGTGAAATGACCGTGGAAATGTGCGGTGCCTCACCAGACTTCATCGGCTGCGAACACACGTATCTACTGACGTTGATCCTTTGGCTGCACCTAGAGGTGATGCCGGGACACTGTCATAATACTGTATTAGCAGCTTCATATCCACCTTGATATCGGACCACTTTTCTGATTCTGAACCCAAATCATTGACAGTCTTACACACATCTGGGACCTCCAGTAATCTGTAACAGTGCTGAACGTCGTCTGTGATCTTAATCTCTTAATTGGCCCAATTTGCAAAGTCATAAGTCATAATTGCACTGTAAATAATTTTCGTAATGCAGAGATAAAACTAATCCAGTGTGAATCAGCATCTCTGCGGTTCTTGTCACTTAAGAATTATGATGTGTCTATAAATCAAAGTTTGGACAGATGTTTGGGAGCAAAGTGGAGATGCAGTTGAACTATTCACTCGTTTAGATGAGGGATGAAATCACTAAATCAACCAGTATGTGGAAAAATAAAATCTATGTGGTTGGGGCATCTCCAATTTGCTTTCTGTCAAGTTCTTTTTTTCCCACCCTACTCATTGGGCAAAGTGCGCACACACTTCACACATCACAACTTTTGGTCGAGCAGTTTTCTGGTTTTGAGTGTACGTCCAAGTTTAGTAGGAAATCTAGGCAAGTCCAGAACCTTCATCAACAAACTGCTGTCCTTGTTTATGCTAATGGTGATGCTAATGGTGATGCTAATAGCCAGACATCTCTACTCGTGTTGTTTTCCTCCTAGTAACTGGTTCAGACCAGCCTAAAACTCAAGTACAAGCCGAGGTCTAGACCCAGGTTCAGCTCCAGCTCCAGGTCTAGGTCATTATCAGACTCTAGTCATGTGACCTTCAGGTGATAAAAACCTTAACTCTCCACCGTCAGTCTGGTTTTAGGTTTACATGAAGATGATAAAGGTACAGACTGTGTCTGATGATTACAATAGGAACTCACTCATGTCTTCACTGAGGGTTTTATTAAGTGTGAGTTCCATCCAGCCTCCTCCATCCTGTCAGCTCTTTGTTTATCCGATATTTGTATGAACTTTGGTTTGGATCGAGATAAGAACCCGAACACTCAGCTACACAAACAAAGGATCACAGCTGGAAACTGGACCGTGGTCCAATGTCAGTCACATGATGAGAATCTAACCGAGAACATTCAATACATTTAAAGAGCAGTGAAAAGGTTTTATCTGTTACTTCTGCTTCAGACTGTCGACCCCTGTAACCCCCCAGCCCCCCAGCTCCCCATAACCCCCCAGCCCCCACCCCCTGTAACCCTCCAGCCCCCCATAACCCTCCAACCCCCTGTAACCCCCCAGCCCCCTGTAACCCCCCTGTAACCCCCCATAACCCCCCAACCCCCTGTAAGCCCCTGTAACCCCCCAGCCCCCTGTAACCCCCCAACCCCCTGTAACCCTCCGTAACCCCCCAGAGTTCTTGAATATTTTATATGCATCTTAACACCATCCACAAACCAACTCGGATAACAAATACATCTGCAACCTTGACTAATAATATATTTACAAATTATTATAATGACAAAATCAAATAAAGATTTAATGTCCAAGGTGATGATGACCTTAATGAGCACTAGAGGGAGGCAGAGTTCAGGTTCAACATCACCGCAGAGGACACAGCTCTGCTGCATATTACCTCATAGAACAACATTATGTACAGACAAATGTTCGTCTTCATATAAAATAATTACCAATGAATGGTTCAACTCCTCATTTCTACTCGTCATAATTATTCTGAATATTCTGAATCCCAATGAAAGCAGTTATTGGTTGAAATGAATGAATGAATAATTAAAAATAATGATAAACAGACCCGTGGACAGTTTTTTTATCAATCATCTATTTAATCTGACGGTGATTTAAAATGAATCAGTGCCTCTGGATCAACTACAGGGGGTGCGGCCTGTGGTGCAGATGGGCAGGGACATAAGTACAGACTCCTCCCCTTCTCATTATTAATTGTGCTGATAGAAAAAAAAATAACCTAAACATAACATATAACTTTTAACATGAACCAATCATGGGGCAAGGAACCATATGTGATATCTTTATTGATCTTGATTTTCTACATGAAAATTCAAAATTTTGAAAAATTTCACAAAGGTAAAAAAGTCACAATAACATTCTAAGGTTGAAATTTTGAGTTTTTAAGTACTTCAATTATGGCCCTTTAAAGCATCAAGCTAATGAAACTGGGGCCTAGATTTAAAAGAAATAAGAAGAGAATTTGAGAATCCTGAATTTAAATGAATCTAATCAGATGTTTTATTGTGAACCTCGAATCTGAACCATCATCAGTTTCTACATGAACGCTTCAGTCAGATGGATCTATCTCTTCTCTCTCTTCTCTGTCTCCATGCGGCCTTGGGTCCCTCCATATGAGCTGGTTCTAGTTCTGATTCTGTTCCTGGTTCTGCTGCAGGTTTCTTCCTTTTCTTTTTTCTTTTTTTTTTTTGTTACTTATTTTTTTTTTTTTTTTTACTTAACATGTCAATAACATAACCAACAAACGGCAACAGACTAGAAAGAAAGAAAACAAAAACAAATAAGGAATTAATCAATGAATAAATGATCATGAAGGAATAAATGAATCAGTCCCCGGTCACAGTTGTGTACGTGGTATCCAGACTAAAACTGTGTGTCTGGCCTAAAAGCAGCTGGAAGTCGTTATTTAATCGTTATTTATCGTCCGACACACCAGGTAAGTCAAATGTTTAGGGATTTAATGTCTAATCAGGGTGTATTTCAGTTGCTGCCACATTGTTTGATTTGGGTTTTGTCTTTATCTGATCCTCGCTGGCAAATGAGTTGGTAGCAGGAGAAACCACGTGGTCCGTCTGAGTGGACTAGTTTTCTTTTCTTCCTGAGTAACAGTCCTTCAGTGGAGGCTTAAAGGTGACGTGGTTTATGTTTGCAGTGAAATGCATTCACGTCAAATCAGCCCTGTTAGTGATGAGTGGAAGCTGAGAGTGGGCCTAGGGTTTGTTGAACCATATTTGGGAATGAAACTGCTAACTTTTATTCTTCTTTAAGCTATCGTTACCTGCAGAGGGTGTAACATACTGATGCTAAAACACCCTGACATTAGCCGCTCCATTAGCATAAGAGAATAGCAAGATAACGCAACTATGCTAGCCTAAACAAGATTAGCCATTTAGTTAGTTTTTATCAGCCTTCAAACCCTCGTAGGTGTGTTTGGTTTCTTCAGCTGACAACAAATGAAGCAACATGTTTCTCTCTCTCTCTCTCTCCCACTCAGATCAACGTCCTCCTCTCTCGCCCACTCTCCATCCACAGCACATTTCACAACATCTTATGCAACAGAAGAGAAAACAGCTTCCAGGGCTCAGCGTCCTTCTTTAACGTTTTAAATGAAAGGAAGCAGGAAGTGGAGGAACCACAACGTTCTTCACTTCAATCATGAAACAGAAATCACTGAACAGAGTCACGGTTCACAGCTGAAAGTCCTCATGAAGTTAAAGAGGAGCCTGAAGGACGTCATGAGAGAAACAGCTGACGTTTCCTGCTGGAGTCAAGTTTTGGAAGTTGATCTGCAGCCATGTGCAGTTCTTCATAAACATCCTCAAAGTGGACGAATATTCCACATGTCCACAGTCCATGAGTCCAGGAGAGTTTCCATCAGTGTGATGAGACTCAGGTCCTGGTTCAGTTTCTATAAATCAGGGATTTGTCTCGTGTTTGTGTTGAAGTGTGTGATGACAACAGATCAAAGGAGCTTTGTGAAGAGCTCAGAAAAAGAGTTGTTGTTGCTCATCAGGCTGGAAAAGGTTCCACAACCATCTGTAAAGAGTCTGGAAGCCACAAATAATCCACAGAGAGTCAGACAGATTGAAGACGACTGTTCCCCTCCACAGGAGTGGTCCACCAACAAACATCACTCCATCATAGTGGGAGAGGAACCAGAGGAACCAGGGGAACTTCTAAGCAGCTAAAGGCCTCTCTCACATTGGCTGATGTTCATGTTGATGAATCCACTCAACAACCAAAGACACTGCTCTCTGTCCACAAAGGACATTTGGGACAATGTTTAGTGGACGGATGAGACCAGAGTAGAATAGTTTGGTTTAAATGTTTGGGCATTGTCATGTTTGGAGATGAACCAACACTGCATTCCAGCATCAGAACCTCATCCCTCCATGACACATGGGGGCGCTAATGTCCTGGTTTGGGCCTGTTCTGCTGCATCTGCTCATCAGATGTGGATCTGGAAGCTGTGACTAGTGAGGTAGTTTACCACCACCAGGGGGTGACTATGTGAGCGAATGAGTAATGCAACTGTAAGTGCTTTGACCATCTAAAGATGGAAAAGTGCAATATAAAACCAATGCATTCTTCTTCTTATTGTTGTTGTTGTTTATTTAAGTAGCTGGAGTCAGCAGAGACCTCCCTTAGTCCTGGGGGGCCCAAACAAGAGCCAAAAAAAAAAAAATCAATCAATCAAACGTCTCTCAGAGACCAGGACGTCTGAGACGGTCTCAAGGACCTTGATGAGTGAACACGTGTGAACACAGCTGGATTATTGCAGGTAAACAGGAAGAGTCCAGGTGGTGTTTTCTCTGATTCTCTGGTCTCTATAAATTCCATTTTAATCTGTTTCTGTTTGCTTCATTTGTTCCTTCTGGGAACCTGAGACGTGAAAGATGATAAATAAAACCCAGGATTATTCACGGTGTTAATTTGCCACTCGGCTGTTTTCACACCATGAGGAGGCGTGTGAGTCTTCTGGTTTTCATCCCGGTTCTCGTGGGTCCATTTTTCTCCTGAAGGTTGAACCGTGTTCAGACTGGGTTTGACTCAAAGTGAATGGATCATGTCCTCACAAAGATAGAAACACTGCTTTATCTGCTTTCATGCATCAGAGGATTCAATTAGGAGGAGATGTAGCTGCAGAGTCTCATCTGAATGGGACATGATGGAGTTTTATGATGATGATGATTATTATTATTTAACATGCTCATCTCACACAACAGAACATGAGATGTTTCCTGATGAAACTGATGAATGTTTTCCAGACCGCCACAGATCTGAGGGGGTGGATTACGAGCTCACTCACTTTTATGTCAGTAAATTAAATAATAATCTTTGTCTAAACTAGAGGCGCTGATGAATGTACGTCAATAGACTCAAATATTTAGTCACAGCTAATCAGATCTTCTCCACTGGTTTTATGTCAGAAAGAAAAAAACAAGACAAAAACAGTCTAAACTAACAAATGCTAAGCTAAACTCACCAATGCTAACTCAGAGAAGATAACATTGACATAAACAACCTGATGTCAATCTAAACAAGTTAAACTAAACAAGCTAACATTAGCCTAAATAATTGGCCATTATTTGAATGGAGTTTGGTTTGAAGATTGCTTTGATCTCTGTAAATACACCACTATTCATCTCGACTGATACCAACCACTACACTGCCGTTAAATTAGCTGATATTTGAATGGAGTCAGGTGCAGTAATGGTAACTGGTGGTCCTCTGCTCTGGTCTCTGGTTCTTATTGAACATATACATGTTTGTCATCTGTCAGACAGATTGTAGCTCAGCACCTCATCCTGGTTCCCACAGAGAGGGATGAGCTCTGTGTTACCATCGTCACCATCGCCATCATCATCATCACTGTCCACATTACACAAGGATTGCTGTATTGCTCGTGTTGTCGTTTATCACCAGGAAAAGAGAAACTGCTTGATCAGTAGCTTAGTAGCACATAAAAGAACCACAAGTAAAAAACTAGAGCTGTCAAAGATTCAAGTGTCTCATCAGATTGATCTCATCAGGATTAATTCTATTAATCAGGTTAAATCTGCTTCATGTTTCATCTCTATTGATTCGTTTCATTGTTGATGATCAAACAGACCCCAGGAAGAAGAGAATAAATCTGCACTGAACATCTTTCTTTGTCCACCATGTGTCCACATGAATGTGTCCCTGTTGCTACGGAGACAAACTAACTTGTGGACATTGTCCAACCAGAGGAGAGCTGACGCTTCTTATTGAGAACAGTCTCTCCCAGTGAACAGTGGCTGCAGGAGTGGACACATATTAGCAGCAGCATTGGCAGCTTGTCTTTGTCTTGGTTTGTCTTGGTTTGTCTCCAGCTGTTAGCCGCGTTAGCCCAAGTGCTAGCAGAATCCCAGACTAACGTATGCTACATTTGTTCATGATGATGGTAACTCTACATGGACAAACTGAATCATGAAATGTGTTGCCAGAGACACTCAGAAAAAGTAAAAACAAGGTTATAAAATTTAGAGATGTAACAGCTAATTAACTCCTGCACCTGTTACTCAACAGGGGCAGGAGTTAAACCAGTGAACGATGTTAGGACAGTGAGTTTTAGGGTGTTCTGTTCTGTAATCAGTTGCTGCAGAGATAAATCCACAGACTTGGACTTGGGACATTTTGAGAAGTTTAATGGATCTTAAATTGAAGGCAGAGTACCAGAGGTGTTAGAATATCAAAAAAAATATCCACATGCTGCTGACAGTTGTTTTTTTTTCTTCTTTTCCAAAACGTTCAAATATGACTTAGGCAACTATGCCATTAGACTAATGATATGAATGTTGGTATGGTGAAGCATGGTAGTCACAGCATCATGTTCAGGAGCTTCAGTGAAGGAGGACGATAATGAATCCACCTCGTGTACAGGGATGGGGCTAACTAGGCTAAACAAGCTAATGACAGTCTGTTCCAATATTAAGATAAATAAGCACACATTAGCTCATACACGCTAACATTAACCTGCTAGTTTGATTGATGGTCGGTTTGATTCTACCCTATCCCTAGTCTGTCCGTTGTGTCCTTGGACAAAACACTTAACTCACCTTGATCCCAGGTGTGTGACTGTGAGTGAGTGATGGTGGTGGTGGTTGGAGAGGTCGTAGAATCAGCTGCCATGTTTCTGTCAGTCTGAACCAGGGCAGCTGTGACTACTGAGGTAGTTTACCACCGTTATTAATATCTCAAATGGAAAGCACAACATAAAACCAATACATCATTATTGTCATTATTACTGTCCCTCTTGCTTGCCTTTTAGCATTTTTATGATTTTTAGTTTGATTTTTCCTCTTTGTGCTCTTGTGTTTTACTCCATTTCTAATAATGTGTAGTTTTTGCTTATTGATTGGTTTTACCTGCTGCTGTTTTCTCTCTGGTGGTTCCTGGTGGTTCCTCTCCTACGATAGACTTCCACAGTTGTTCTCGCTCTTCTTTTAATGGATGCTGCTCTTATTGGTAGCTTCACTCGTTATTAAGATGTGTGGAATAATTGTATAAAGCACTTTGTGCTACATTTTGTATGAAAAGTCTGATTGATTGATTGAGCTCCATGACTTCTGATTGAAAAACATTGAGTTTTGGCCCTATGATCAATGAGAATGAGTTCAAGGCATTGACTGAGAAGCCTAAGAGATTCACAGAAAAAGTCACACCTCTGAAGTCTTATAATAATCAGCCAATAAAAACAAAAGGAGAATGCAGACTTAAAGTGACAGCAAGATGCAAGCAGCATAACTTGATGTTCACCATTGTGCCTGATGGACATGAGTCAGTGTGAGGGAAGCACTGACATAGTCAACAAGTCCATAGTCCATCTGTCTTCAAAGGACACGGGACATTACCTTACACTTACAAAATCCAGCTCAAGGATGATACCAGGCCTGTGGTTCCACGAGAGTACCAGCATAACTCAGAGAGACTCCAGCACATGTGGTGAGAAGAAGAATACAGGTGCTTTAAAAATAATGCCTTCATCCCAAAGATTTAAATGAAAATGTTAAAAGGAAGAATTATCAAATCCCAAAACAAGAGGGGATAGTGAGTGAAATGGCTGGAGTGAAGTTTTTCAGCAAACTAGATGCTTCCCATGGGTTCTGGCAACTGCGTGTAGACACAGATAGCAGCAGGTAACTTCCTTCAACACACCATTTGGGCGTTACTGTTTTTTGAAACTCCCATTTGGAATCAAATCAGCACCATAGATCTTCCACTTGGTGGGATCACAGAGATGACAAGCTCACAAGTGAAGGAGTGGAACCTGACCATTCAAAAGTGCAAGCCATATTGGACATGCCCGCCCCCATAGACAAAACAGGATTAATGCGAGCCATGGGAATGATCAATTTCCTGGGCAAGTTCATTCAAGTTCATTCCTAATCTTACCTTTAAGAGGTAAGATTAGGGAGTTGCTCCAGCATAACACAGTGTTTGAGTGGACTGCTCGACACACGAAAGTGGAAAAAATTAAAGGAACCTGTAACTACCGAACCAGTCCTCACATACTTTAATCCATCAAAACCAACAAAGATCTCCACTAATCCCTCCAAAGATGCCTCGGGAGCTGTGCTGCTCCAAGTCAATGGAGACAAATGGGAACCTGTGCATATACGTCAAGATTGACGACAGGAACTGAGCAACTCTATGCACAAACAGAAAAAGAGACAGAGGGCTTAGTGTGTGGATGTGGAACGTTATGTGTATTGATTGCCAACCTTTACAGCAGAAACTGACCTCAAATCAAGGAAAAAGAACCTCAGTGACATGTCACCCAGGATACAGCGTCATGACCAGCACCAAGCAGCGACATGCCGGACGTCTCCACAAACCACAAACACATTCTGTGTGTGCAGATCTGTGTACAGCTAATGGTCTGGTGCTGAGGCTAAACAGATTGTTATGTCACACTGCATGCACACTGAGAAGGTCCTACAACAAGGAAGAACTGTTCAACTTTTACAGTGTGAAAGGAAGTTGTTAACATTTAATAGCGATGGATGTGAAAAATGCTGGCACAATGTGACGTGTTATATGTTATTGACAGTTTCATTTGTGTTGATGTGTTGAGCTATAATGTGCTATACTATTACTTCGTTTGGTCGGGAAGATTTATATCATTTTGTTAAAGTTAAAGTTGAATATATTTTATGTGTGTAAAAGAACTTTACAGTTTATGTCCACTACAAAAAAGTATATATTTTGTTGCTCTATTTGTGTTAGTTAAGACTGTTGAGATTTCCAGAGTGACAATACTTTAAGAGTTTTGCTTTATGTTGTACTCACCTGTTTGAAGAGGGATGTAATGTTAAGTGCTAACAAAGGTATTACCCACAGGTGGCAGTATAAGTTCAGCAGACTACTTACAGAGCGAATGTCGATGCAGTAAGGCAGACAGAAAAGTGCAGCTGAGTTTGGGAATAAACAGCTAGCTGAAGCTGAAGCTGAAGCAAAGTTCAACTTGAGGTTGTATTCATACAACTTTACACTGACAATGGAAACTCGAGAGGCATTTGAGAGTTTGGGGAAGGAGTCAAGGCTCAGTTACTGTGAGACAACCCTTAATCTCGCTGCTAATCTTGTGAACGAGCAGCAGATTGATGCCGGGATGCAGAGTCACCCTGTTTCTGGGGTCAACACCTTCAACTGGTGACTGGAAGACATTTGACTTTGCAAACTGTCCTTATAAGAGACTTCAGGAAATGCAGCACCAGGTCAGCATGTTCTGGAGATCCTGGAGCCAGCTCGCCGGTCCTAATGTGAGAAGAAATATCACACCACTCAGAGGAATGCTGTTGTTGGAGGGGCCAGTTTAAGCTTGGAAGAGTTGTCAGTGTCAACCTTGACTCCAGAGGCATCGTATGGGATGTGAACATCAGGGTTGTTTCAAGCTCCTGAAGTGAGACCTGCAACGTCATTATCTAAGCATCCTGCCTCCAGCATCCAGGCGTCTTCAGTCTACAACCCTTCACTGGGATGTTGGTCAGCTGGGCCTCCGCTGGAAAAGATCTCAATCCAAGCTGGAAAGATGAGGAAGATGTGCAAAGAAATTCGTTTCAAAATAAGGAAGGATGAGATCGATGTTGGAGGCAGATACTGATGGCTGGGATCATCTTTATCTTGTTTTCTCTCTATCTTCTCTGGTTCTACCCGGCTGGTTTAAGACAGATGGTTCCTCCTGGTTCTGGTTCTGGTTCTGGTCCAGGTTTCTTCCTGTTAAAAGGGAGTTTTTCCTTCAGGCTGATCTGGAGGTTTCAGCTCGGATTTTGCAAAGTGTCTTGACACGATTTATATTGTTATTGACGCTATATAAATAAAATAGAATTGAACTGAATCATCAAAGCATCTAGACCTCTAAAATAAAAGAAAGACAGAAAACAGCAGAAAGTGTGATCGATGAGTGGAATCCTGTGAAGCCTTTGTGGAACTGGCTGCTCTTTTCGAGAGGGGGGAAACCTGTGAGGGACCATCTACATTTATCTGATATTTGTATGATAATGAGGTTAGTATTTACACTAACACATGAATGAATCCAAACACTGAAGTTCTGTATGTGGTTTCTTTGCTGAAGACAGTTTTTTTTTTTTATAGAAAACACATTTGAAAATGTTTTTAAGCAGAAATAAAAGAAGACGTGAGACAATGTCCTGAGGAGAGACAGTTTATTGTCTTGTCAGATGTTTATGAAGCAGATTGAACATGAGACACGAAGCATTAGCTTAAACTAATTCTACTTATTTAACTTTAACTTCTTCTCAGAGCTCCACCTCCACGTATTTCGTCCCTTTTATAGAAAACAGTTGAAAATGTTTTTAAACAGAGAAATAAAAGATAAAATCGAATGAAAGAGGCCGTGTCCTGGTGACGTCTCTGTGTGGGACATCCAGAGACACGTCCGTCCACAGGTCTGATCCAGGTTCTACCTTCTTCATCTCAGCAGATGTCGGTGTCCAGAGCGTCCCCCGTCCTCAGAGCTCTTTGGACGCTCTGCCAGAAGACTCCGGGATGTTGTCCAGCCTGACGCCAGCTCAGGTAGGTGCGTCTCTTCACCAGCTTCCTCATGCGGTAGTACGGAGACAGCTGCTGGGGCGGGACGTCCTCCAGAAACAGGAGGATCAACACGTCCTTCTGCTCATCAAACAGTCGGAAGCTGCAGAGGACAGAGGACAGAGGACAAGGTAACGGATCTAGCTTTCATTATCTTCTGGGGTCCTTTAGAGTCTATGAACCACGTGGAGACTCGACTGATAGAATCTGAACCTTTAGTCTCCATCTAGTGGTCTAATGGTGCTACTACAGATAATAAACAATGCAGCCATCTAGTAGTGGAAGTTAGCTTAGCATTGATGTGTAGCATGTAGCCTTGGTGACTTTTAGCTTAGCATTGATATGTAGCATGTAGCCTTGGTGACTGTTAGATTATCATTGCTATGTAGCATGTAGCCTTGGTGGCTGTTAGCTTATCATTGCTATGTAGCATGTAGCCTTGGTGGCTGTTAGCTTATCATTGCTATGTAGCATGTAGCCTTGGTGACTGTTAGCTTAGCCAGTCAAAGTCAATACCAGGGTCCACAGAGACCAGGATCAGGAACATGGACTTGATGGTTGTGGAGATGTTCCTGGTTTACAGAAGACAGTAACCCTGTGTCACTGAAAAGGCCACGCCCCCTTAGGGGTGAAGACAAAGAAGAAGTTGCTGTGTTGTGTATCGTTCTTTGAACAATCTCAAAGATTAAAGAGATTTGCTCTGCTCCTTGAGAGAGAGAGGGACTAAAACCAAAGAAATGTTTGTCTTCAGGGCATCAACCAGGTAGAAGATGGAAAGCTGTGGATCCCTGAGTAGTCGATATGTGTGGCAAACAGTTTAGCACTTTAAGTGATGATGCTAATGTTAGCTAATGTCAGTCATCAGAGTATTTACTTTAATGTTAAAAATGATAAATTCATGTTAAGAAGTCAAAGTAGTGAATGTTGATGCTGAAGTGAAATGAGGTAACGACAGAGTTTAATTACTGTAACAAATATTTTTAATAAAAGGGTTAACGTTGGCTAAGCTTCACGCTGTATTTATGTCACGATTAATCGATTTAATCTTATGGAACGATTATGAATTGATGACAGATGTCATATATTACCCAGAGATTCAATGGGGTAATAGAGTAAATGTCTGGATATGACACCTCCGGCCACTGAGTGGACTCCTTCACCCATTTCTCTGTTGGTAGATGGACATACGGCTCCTGTTTTTAAAGTTTTACAATAGAATAGAATAGAGTAGAAATAGAAAACCTTTATTTGTCCCACAATGAGGAATTCTTCTATGTATCGTCACTGAACGTCGCTGGACTACAACATTATTTATGTGTCTGCCAGACTAACCGTAGCCATTTTGCTGCCTGTGGTTTGTTTTCACCCAAACTGGGGCGTGGCCTAATTTGCTAGTGTCATCCTTTGATTATTTTTAGGCTCCACCTCCCGGCTGCCTTGGACTAAAGAGGTTAAACTAAGGGTATGAAGAATAATGGAAGGCAGCGCCCCCACCTGGCCATCTGGATCTCTCTGGAGCACCACTCGCTCTGCAGGTAGTGGCGGCTGATCACACAGATGGTCTTCCTGCTTCCATAGATGGCGTCAGTGATGTTCTCTATGATGGGTTTACCTGTTGACACAGAAGAGAAGACACTGAACTGCAACTGTCTCCTCCTTCATCTCAGAACCCGTCCTCAACAGACTGAATCAGTCCCCAAAAAGAGACACAACACAGACAAGAGACTAAAGTAACTGCAGGAGCCAGAGCTGAAGAAACATGGTGGACATCAGGGAGAAAGGGGGATGTGAAAATCAGAGACAGTCATGCATACTTTAACACCAGGCTCTGAAAGAACAGAGATAAGAAATGGAGAAGTGAAAGAAAGAACAGACACTGTTCTTTCTTTTACAGGGTCCTGGGTGAAGTTACCTTCCCAGACCCACATTCTGTGTCTGTAAGCTCACCGTATAGTGGTATACCAATAAACACCCCGCTACAGCAAACCTTCATCTAAGGACTGTGAATATTGTTCTTCTACCTGGTTGGAAGTCTCTGTGGTGCAGACAGAGTCTCCAGCCCTGCTCTCCCTCCAGCACTGGGAGCATCTCTCGGTAAACCCAGTCCTCGTCGTGGACGTTGTAGGAGACAAAGGCGTCGTAGCGATGAGGAACTCCCTTCTTCCTGTTCCTGCTGTCATAGAGGAAGGCCAGGAAGAGGTGGAAGGCATAGGTGAGATGCCACCTCAGGAAGTGGTAGATGAAGGATGAGAGGAGAGTTAGAAGGACCAGAGAAGAGCTGGAGACGAAGAAGATGAGGCCGGTGTCCATCCAACAGGACTGGACGTCAAAGTCCAGCAACATGCTTCCCTTCATGGCCACAGGAAAGGCACAAGTGTACTGATGGGCGTTTACAACCTGAGTCTGGTTGTTGCTCTTCACCCACTGGATGAAGCCGGCGTTGGAGCATTCGCAGGTGAAAGGGTTGTTGTCCAGGTCCAGGTACGTCAGCACAGGGAGAAACTGGAAGACCGTCTCATTGATCACATTGATCTCATTCCCACTGAGTTTCAGAGATCTGAGAGCTGACAGGTCGGCCTGCGCCAGAAAATCCAGGGACTTGAGTTTACTCTCAGAGAGATCCAGAGTCTCCAGGTTTGGGATTTGTTCAAACAGTTCAGGGTCCAAATCTGAAAAATCTGTCTTCCCAAAGGTCAGACTCTTGAGCCTGTGGTTGAACTGAAATGTGTCTGGCTGCGGAGCAGAATTATAGATATTTACAGCTGTAAAGGACTCCAGATGTCTCATGGCCTCGAAGAATTCCATCGGTACTTCCAACGGCATGTTGTGGTTATCACCACTGCAGATTACTGTGAAAACCTTCACAGATTTTAAATGGTAGAAGGCTTCAAAGTCACTGGAAAGAGGACATTTGAGCCCATAGGTAATGCTGAGGTACATTGTAAGATTTTCCAAGCGCTCTAATCCTCTGAAGCTATTTTCATAGTCGCATGGAATAGATACAATAAGAGTTTCCAGGTTGTCCAGTTTGTCAAAGGTCTTATGTGGCACCCTTGAAATTTGATCCATCATCACATTCAAATATTTCAGGGACACTAAACCCTGAAAACTCCCCTCTCAAGGGAGGAGAGAACATTTTTGCTCAAGTCCAAGAACTCGAGTTTGTGCAGGCCCATTTTGAAGGTGTCTCCAAACGTCCACAGCTGGTTGTAACTCAGGTCGAGCAACTTTAGATCAGGGAGACTCTCAAAGACACACCTGTCCAGTTTGGTGATGTGGTTGTTAATCAGGTAAAGTTCTGCCAGGTGTGTTGTGTTCATGAAATCGTCACAGCCAAGCTCCGAAATAACATTGCTTCCCATGTGCAGGATCTCCAGGGAGGGGAGGCTCTTAATGTCGTCTGGTACCTTGGCAAGGTAGTTGGTCGACACCTTCAGGGACCTGAGTTGCTCCATCAAACGTATCGAACCTTTTGGCAACTCTTTGATGTAAGTCCAGGAAAGGTCCAGCTCAGTGAGCCGAGAGCAGTTTGCCAGGTCCATTAGGAATTTGTGGAGATGGTTGTAAAACAAATTCAAGGCTCTGAGTGTTGGTATTTTACAGACTGTAGCCAACAGATCTCTCTTTATCCACTCATCCATGTAATTCATCTGCAGGTATTCCAGCGAGTCAAGGCTCTGCAGGACCTTCTGGAGGTCTCCAAAGAGAATATTAGGGAATCTAAAATACAGGTGAGTTATGTTCCCCAGTAAAGTCTTGTCAGGTATGTCCCATTTCATACCAGAGTCTTGGCCACTTTGAGAAAGGTCTATCGTGTGAAGAAGAGGAAAGATCGGTGTTGAGATGCTGAACATTTCCAACTTACGATTATTTGAGACACCCAGCACCTTGAGGCCTGAAGGCTCATTCAGCAGCAGGTCTTTGGTCTGGAAGGAGGAAAAGTGGTTTGATCCAAGGTTCAGATTCTGTATTTGTGGCAGCTGTAGGATGGGCTGAATGTCCACGACTCGTTGGAGTCTGTTGGAGTCCAGCCTCATGGTTTGTAACCTGGTCAGGTACCAGAAGGCCGAGCTATGAATAAACTCAATCTGGTTGCCATCGAGGTCAAGAGCAGTGAGGTTGGACAGTCCTTGAAAGACATAACCTGACAGACTGGTGAGTTGGTTGTTGCTTATGGAAAGAGTTTCCAACGCTACAAGATCAATGAAAGATCCGTCATCAACATGAGTAATATTATTACAGGCCAGGACCAAAATGATCAGCTTTGACATCTGAGCAAAATCGTTTCTGTTAATCTTCTGAAGCTTATTGTACACAAGATTTACAGAGGCAGCATTTCTGGGGATGTCATCAGGGACGGTCACAAGTTTACGGCTTGCACAATCCAGAACAAGAACAGAGGAGGCCTCTTCAGGAGAGTCTATGATACAGTTTTTCAGAGAATACTCCAGAGAAAGGTTTACATGACACAGGAGAGACAGAAGTGAGACGAGAAGTCTCAGAACAAGATGTCTCATTGTGGACATGTTGGTGGAGTTCCTGAGAGGATGATGATTGTCTGGAGAGGACACAGATAAATTTGAAGTGAATTCACAAAGAGGCAAAAGGTAAGTGCAAAGAGAAATAACTACAGACCTGGTCACGAGCCTGGAAGTCTGACGTCTTTTGTGATGAGTTCAGTGCTGACAGCATAAACACTTCATTTCAACCTTACATGTTCAAAAATATCTAATGTATCCACCTGACGAGAAGACTCAGACTCAGTTGTTTTAATCTTAATTTCTTGTAGTGCTCATTTAAGGGCTGATTTAGGGAAGTGAGACATTGCTAATAGTTCACACATTTGTGTGCTGTGTCTAGAAACAAAATAGGATTGCCCATGAGGAGAGGAACATCATATAGAGCAGATGCAAGATCAGAAATGCAAACAGCAACACATCGAGCAAACTGAACTGTGAAGAGAAGTGAGAAGTGTTTTAATTTGAGGACAAATTGTGCAGCTTGTCACTTGCATGAAACCCTGAATGAGGACATTTACAAGAAAAGTGTAAATGCTAATGATATGTAAGGACTGTTGTGACCTAAAGTCTGAGGACAGCAGCCACAGCAGCTTAACCTCAATGAACTTAAACCCACTTTAATTGCTCCACTGAAATAGGGCTTGCAAACACCAGCTGTGCTGCGCTATGTATGCTATGTATGCATCAGATAACATGACTTTTACAGTATAATTGAAAATAATAGTGTGTTTTAATTGTCATTGTCCAGTGAAAAACAACACTGTGGCAGCAGTGGCTCAGGTGGAAGAGTGGTCGTCCAGTAACTGTAAGGTCGACAGTTCTTAAAGCACCGGTCTGCCAGTGTGAACTCCTCTGGTGAGTGTCGAGTGAGTGATGGTGGTGGTTGGAGAGGCTGTTGGTGTGGATTAGCAGCCATGTTACTACTGAGGTAGTTTACCACCACCAGGGGGTGAGATTAGATTCGAGATTAGAGTCTTTACTGATGGTGACTGTGTGAGCGAATGAATAATTCAGAACAATTGTAAAGCACTTTCAGACTTTATGATAAGGTGCTGTATAAAATTAAGGCATTATTGGGGAGGGGAAGGTGTGTGTGTGTGTGTGTGTGTGTGTGTGGATTACTTCTCACTTAAACAAGCAACACCCTCCGGATACACATACAGTACATAGACCAACCTTGGCAATGTGGCAACACGAGGGAAAATTTACTCAGTTATGTCTCAAAACTCTTTTCTCTTTTGTATACAACCGACAACGCCACCTTGGGTTAGGGCCCAAGGACCCGTATTACAGGTCAATTACCAACTATTACAAAAGGACACAGGTTCGTTCAATCAGGGAGAATAGGAGACGGAGTTCAATTATCACATACAAAAACTTTATTATGGCACTCTAAAATAAACAAGGCATGGGACAAAATGAAAATAATAAAAAAAACGGAGCCAACTGAGAAAAAGGATACGAGCTGGGGCTTACCGGCTGGAGGAGGAACCAACACGGGGAGTGACGTCCACAATAAAAATGAAAAGGGGGGGCACCCCACTCACACAACCAAAAAAACGTGAGGAGCGCACAAAATAAGCAGGCAGACCACACACACACACACACACACACACACACACAGGGGACCAACACCACCCGGGGAAGAACCACCACCACCGTCCACCTCCAGCTCTAGGGAAAATAAAGCACAGTTAACAGGGCTCACAATTAAAGGAAAACAAACAATATCCCACAATATAAACGAATTAAAGAATAATCAATTAATACACTAAGGAATAATACAATTAGATTAATCAAAAATCAAACAAATTAACAAACAGATTAAAGAGTCTCTGGCCAGAGATATCTACTCAACAGTAATCGTAACTAATCCATTTCTGACAAGTAACTGAGGGCTGAAATTAAGAAGTTTTCCCCCAAATAGAACGTAAATAATTACAATAAACTCCCAAAATGACACCTTACTCAAGCAAAGCAAACCACTTAACCAAAAAATAAATAACCACAATAAACTTTACTATTAATCAGAAAAAGAAACAAAATATAAATAAATGAATAAACAAAATTACACCACACCTTGAGAATTACATTTAAAACACGCACACACGCAAACACTCACGCACACACGCAATCCAAACTAGGGGCTGAGGGTCTGAACTGGGCTCGTAATGTCCAGCACAAGCGGTAGCCACACACCCACGAACGCGCACCGCCACACGTGCAATAGCAGCAGAAAACCTGGGCCAGCAGCACGAAGCAGGTCGACCCAAAACAGCCGTCAAGAACCCAAAGTCAGGAGCAGCAAAATAACAGGAGCAGCGAAATAACAGGAACCACGAAGTAGCAGTAGCAAGGTAGCAGTAGCGAAGTGGCGAGGCAGCCGTGGCTAATCAGCCGGGATTATTCAGTACCAGTCTTACTCTGCTTGGCGTCCAAACTACCGGCCTTTTATCCGGTCGGTTTCGGTCTCTACCAAAAAGGGAGAGGGGTGAAGAGGGTCGACGTAGCGGCGGGGACAGCCACCACAACACCAACAACCAGCACTGTTAGAGGGAGAGGAGTGGAGAAAGGAGGAGGCTCAACACCTGGCCAAGACAATTAGCAGCAGCAGCACACCGCAACTCACCTAAACGCCAGTGATAGCGACCCCAGTGCCCTGCCAGGACCGCGTCAAGGATGCCGGATCTATCGGAAAGGTTATGTTTGAATTAACTGACACTAACAAGTGTGCACTTTTACCGGCTTGCTGATGCGTGCCTACCTGTCCGATGCGGTGAGCAGCGGGGACAACCTGGAAGTGGGCGGGCCGACGAGGCAGGAAGCGAGAGGACAGGGGGAGAAACCTCTCCTACTTTTATCCTCTCTGTGTGACTAATGATTGGCCAGAGAGGGCAGGGTGAACCGGAAGTATTCAAGACAGTGGTGCCTCATACCACTACAGCAAGAAGGAAGCAGTGGCGGTATTGCAGTCATCCACAGAACGGACATCAAAATCACCACACTCCCCATCCCAGCAGTGTCCTCTTTTGAGCATATTGCATTCAAGCTCCCTGGCCCCTCCCCTTTGATGACTACTGTAAATTACCACCCACCCAACCCTGATTTTTTCACCGACCCCTCGACCTCCTAAACCAGCTCAGTGCCATTTCTCCATCAGTCCTCCTCCTTGGCGACTTCAACATCCACATTGACAACTCCAGCTGCACACGCACCACTGAATGTCTGGACATTCTGGACTGCTTTAACTTCACACAGCACATCCACTTCCCCACACACAACCGTGGGAACATCCTTGACCTGGTCTGCTCCGCCAGTCTTCAGATATCACCTTCATCTGGCCAAAACCTCCACATCTCCGATCACCTGCTACTCAGGATGGACATAATCATCCCCATCCCCCCCTCCAAAACCAAATGCACCATAAACTTCCCAAACATAAAATCCATCACTCCCTTAGCCCTCACCACTGCTCTCTCCCACAGCAACCCTGCTGAACTTGTTGCTCACTACAACAACACTGTTCCCTCCTGCCTGGACCATCTCAGCCCAAACAAAACCAAAATGGTTTCTTTCACACACTCTGCCCCTTGGTACACCCCAGCACTCCATCAAATGAAAGCACAGAAATGCAAACTGGAACGCCTCCACAGAAGAACCGGACCGACAATTCATCTCCAGCTTTAAACAGACCACATTCACAAGTACAGAGAAGCCCTCAACTTGGCCCGGTCAACATACTGCTCCCACATCATCCAGTCTGGCTCCGGCGACCCTACGACACTGTTCACCATAAACTCACGTTTGAAGCACCATGACAACACCACCTCATCCTTCACATCTGAAAACTGTCGGGCCTTCCTTTCATTTTTTCAGTCCAAAATAGACTCCATCCACAACAGCCTCCATTCCTGTGTATCGTTGAATACTCACTTGGATTAAATCATACCTCTCCAACTGACAACAATTCATACACTTAAACAACCATTCCTCATCCACTGCCCCCTTGGCGTAAGGTGTCCCCCAAGGCTCGGTGCTCGGCCCCCTCCTGTTCATCCTCCACATCCTTCCCCTCGACAATATCATTCGCCACCACGGTCTCAACTTTCATTGTTACGCTGAAGACATTCAACTATACCTTTCCACAGAACCCATCACCTCCTCCACACTCTCTTCCTTCTCAACCTGCCTCTCAGAAATAAGCACATTGATGAATACCAAATACCTTCAGCTGAACTGCAATAAGCCAGACCTCCTAATCATCAGCTCAACATGGCTGTTCTTACATTGGCAACTCACTTCTGATTCCCTCCTCCCACACCCGCAATCTTGGATTCATCTTTGACACTCAGCTCACCGTCGAACAGCGCATGAAACACATCACAAAAACAGCTTTCTTCCACTTCCGCTCCCACTGCAGCTGAAACACTCATCCACTCCTTCATCACCTCCAGACTGGACTACTGCAATAGCCTCCTTTACGGTCGACCTTCCAAACTTCTCACAGACACCAAATGTTCCAAAATTCTGCCACCCGCCTCCTCACCCACACCCGTTCTCATGACCACATCACCCCCGTCCTCCAACATCTCCACTGGCTTCCAGTCAAACAAAAAATCAACTTCAAGATCCTCCTACTCACCCAGAAAGCCCTCCATTACCAGTAAATATAGGCTAATTGTGCTAACCATATGCTAACTGTGCTAAATGTGGTTTAATTCTATGCTAAATGTGGGTTAATTGTGCTAACCGTAAGCTAACTGAGCTCTTTCAAAATTTCCCAGAGGGAAAGAAAAGGCTGCAGTGAGTGGTCAACACAGGATTATCGGCCACCATCTCCCCTTTCCTGGACTCCATCTACACTTCAAACAGAACTAGAAACATAGCTCAGGACATCATCTGCTCCACCTACTGCCCTCTGGGAGGCGCATCAAGACCGGGACAAACAGACTAACAACCAACTTATATCCCTTTTATCATGATCCTGCTGAATGGAAACATGAACTAACTGAAAATAGAAAGATTTATCTAATACTGTTTATCTAGTTAGTATGTCTCAATGCACTTCTACTTTATATTTACATTTTATATAAAGCTTTGTACCTGACCCAAGGATGAAAGTTATCACTGGCAGCGATGTCTTGTTCCTGTACACCCGATATTTTTGGAGACCGATCAGCTGTTGCAGCAACAGAAGGGACGGGGCTTCAGAGGTGGAGTAAACCCTCACAGTCTGCATTGGCCGTGCTGCTCTTCCTATTGACAAGGATCGGACAGTCCAAATACCAGATCTCACCCTTTCTGGGTGGAGTTTGCATGTTGTCCATGTCCATGTGGGTTTCTTCCGGGTGCTCTGGCTTCCTCCCACCTCCAAAGACCTCATTAATTCATTGTCCACTGGGGGTTTCCACTAACACTCCAATTAATGAAGCCTGGATTAAATGCTGACTCACTGTCAAACTATAGACCTGTCTCAAACTTTTCCTTTTTGTCAGAAATTAACTTGTCCAGTATTTAGCTAAACATGATCTATTTGAACCCCTTCACTCTGCGTTTCGTGGAAATCATTCCACAGAGAGAGCACTGACGAAGGTGGTTTATGACTTGCTAAATGTGGGTTCTGATCAAGCTTCTTTTTTTTGTAGTTGATTTACAGTTATATATACCGATAACCTTTGAAATTGGATCTGACATGTCCAAACTTGAAACCTGTGTGGCAGTTATTAGGAGCTGGTTGTCGAATAACTTCCTGTTCTTAAATTCTGCTAAAACAGAGGTAATGATTATTAGGCCACAGTAACTGCATCTGTTTGATGATTTTGCCTTGTCTCTGGGTGACTGTGATGTTCACTGTAGACACAGAGTGAAAAATCTTGGTGTAATTTTTGATCAGATGCTTGTAAATATTGCAAAGATCTGATTGATCCTGTCGTCAAAGGATGCTGAGGTCCTTATTCACTCCTTTGTGACTGCTCAACTCGATTATTGTAATGCCCTATTGTCAGGTTTGCCCAAAAAAAATGTTTCAAGGCCTGTAGATGGTGCAGAATGCTGCAGCTCGTATTCAGACTGGTGTGGGTAAATATGACCACATCACCCCAGGCCTCTTGTCAGGTTAGGGCTGATTTCAAGGTGCTTCTGCTAACCTATAAAATTTTAAATGGCATTGCACCATCTTATTTGAAAGGATTTTTGACCTTTTATGCACCTTCTCATGCACTTCACTACCAGGGAACTGGTTTGTTGAATGTTCCCAAAGTTAGAAAAAGGACTGTTGGTGAGCGTGCACCAACACTTTGGAACAGTCTTCCTCAAGATCTTAGGCAGCATGTTCTGTTGGGGTATTCAAAGCAAAGTTAAAGACTCACTTCTTATGCTTCTTATAAGACTTGTTTGTTAGTATAAACTATTTTATTTCTGTTCTGTTTTGTGTTTTATGTCTGATTATTTGTTTTAGCTCTGCTTGTACACACTTTTTCATTGCCACTGTTGCCTTCAGGCTGATCTGGAGGTTTCAGGTCAGTTTTTGTAAAGCATCTTGAGACAATTTGTATTGTTATTGATACTATCTAAATGAAATGTAATTGAATGTAATGAATGTAATTGAATTGATCCTGATTCTGATCCTGATTGTGATTGTGATTCTAGAGAGAGGTCAATGGGATGAAGCATATTTACTGACAGGAAAAGAAGATGAAGAAGATTAAAGAATGCATATCAGAAAGAAGAGGATAAGAACTAACACAAAGACAAATTTTCAGTGTATGTTGTTTACACATTTTCTCGACTATTTTAAGGCCCGGTTGCCATGGGAACAGCTGGATTGGTACATCAGTCAGCAGAGTTTTGGTTGTGGGTTATTGTGTGTTGGCTGACCGTGTCCTGAACCATAAAAAGTCTGTTGGTGTCCTCTTTACATCCACACTTTCTGCTGATGTGAACATTTTCTGTTCTTATTTTCTGGCATGTTAGCTCACAAAGATTCTGGACGTGGTCAGCATTAGATCATGTTAGCATGATGATGTTAGCTGTGCACTAAGAGCAAAGCTGTGCATTGTCAAAACAAACACAGAAACTACAAACAAGACAAAAATTAAAGAAATCTATAAAAATAAAGAGTGCAGACGGAATATTTTTTCAATTCGACAGAAAGTTATTTATTTAAAAAACAAGAGCGCAGACTCATAAAGAAGCTCTGACATAAGGCAGAGAGATAAATCTACACCACAACTTTCAGCCACTTTGAAAATATAGAGATCTGTTCACACTGATGAAACCTGAACGTCACCTGCACTGTAAAAACCAGCAGATCAAAAACATTAAAAAAAAAAAAAAAAAAAAAAAAAAAAACTCACTGTGCTGAAAGCAAATTAGTCGGACCAGATAAACATTTCAAACCACTGGAATAATCACATTTAAATATTTCATTCTTTGAGATTTTTATTCGAGTTGTTTTTTTTTCCAATAAAATCCAGAAAAGTTTATTTTGAAACTCATGTAAAACCAAGTATGTTTTGCCACAGAGACACCGTTGACAACATAGCAACTTTGATTAATAGCACTGAAATAAGTTAAATGTAATTTAATAACTTTATTTTTTTTAAAATGAACACAAAAATATTCTGGCGACATTTAGTCAACGTTAAATTTGGCACAGAAAGAGGTCAGTGGTTGAGGTTTTAAATTTAAATTGACTTTAACTACAGACTTTTATTCAAAGTAATCATCCAAAAGAAAAGCACCTCAAAGTGCCTCCTTATTAAAACTAAAAAAAATTGGACTGATAAAATACAACATTAATATAGAGTTAAGAATCTTTTTTCAGTTGCAACTTGAAAGTATTTGAGCAGATTAAGAGACATTGCAGAGAGGAAGTATACATGATAGTTTGAGAGAGTTTTTCCAGTTCACAACACAAAAAAAGACCCACAAAAAACTTTTCATAGAAAGTCATCATAAAAAAACTATTTAAATCAGACTTCACAGTTTTAGGGCAGATTTAACAAAATATACATAAAGGCAAAATCCACTTTAAAAAACGAACAAAAACTGCATTATGATTCATTTCAAGTCAACTCTGTGGTAGTTTTATCAATTTATTTATTTTGTCATTTGTTATTTTGACACCTCTGACCCTGAGCCTGTTGCACCTACAGCTCAAGGAAGATTTTTCCTTCAAGTACAAAGATAAAAAAAACTATTTGAGTTAAACCAGCTCAGCTTGAATGCATCACAAACAGAAAGACATCAACTCACAACCGGGACAGAAATCCAGTCCCAACTACTTAAAGGGTAAAATAGCAGCGACAGAGCTGCTGGAGTTTGTAATTCATGTAAACAGGCTTAGTGTAAGGCAAGGAGGAAGAGGATAAGAGCCTTAAGATGAGGCAGAGGAGGAGGAATAGGTGGATAAGAGCCTTAAGATGAGGAGGATAATGATGAGGATAAGGAAGGTGAAGGTGTGGGAGGAGGATGAGGAGGACGTGGAGGAGGAAGATGGGCATGAAGATGACTGAAAGGCAGACAGCAGAATTAAAGGGCTAAGACACAAATGTGTGTTAAAGGCTAACGTATATTGTCTAAACCAGCTGTTCACCAACATCTGTATTATGTGTCAGACAATACATAAAAACACAGAGGACTCTAATGTTTAATATTCAATCTCACCCTCTAAACTAGACTGCTTTTCTTTTCATTTTAAATGTGCTTTTATGTCGCACCTTCAGAAGCACTCTGACTGAAACCTGCATTACTACCAAAGACCAACAGGGGGCAACTTCATTGTTCAAGTAGTGCAACAACTGGATTCATATCCTCAATAACAATCCTTGCATCAATCTAGCCATCCACAGTTAAACCTCTAAATAAATATTTATTCCTGAAGGAAAAACATGCCACTTGCTTACATCCCCACAATGCAGGATCCATACATGCGTCCCCACAATGCAGGATCCATACATGCGTCCCCACAATGCAGGATCCATTCATGCATCCCCACAATGCAGGTGTCCAGACAGGTATGCGGTACCAAACTTAATAACTAAAATACACAACCATGGACAGTGCAGGAGCAGACCTGTAAACCTTTGGACACCGAGCTGCACCTCTAACCACTACTAAGTCAGAGTCATTTATTTACTCTGACGTTTTCCAGCCAAGAGCAAGAACAATAGGAGCAAAGGGAATTTATGACTGGACTTTTGAGTTCGGCAGTGAGACGCTGGGAGAGGACCCTCATATTTCTATCTTGAGGACATGAAGTCTGAAGACATTTTGGAAAGTTCATAAAAGTCTGCAAACAGCTTTAACTCTCTGATGTATCAATCATTAACTAATATTTAAGAGCAGAGAAGATCAAACAAAAGATGAAATCAACTAAAATTATTGTTTTTCTAAAACTAAAATTAAAATAAATCCATCATCTTTCCCATAATTTCCACCTGTAACCATTCCACAGCTCAGAGGATCGGCAGTTACTCCCACGGGGTTTAATAATCCATCAGAACACAATCTGGAAAATACGCTAACTCAATGGATGTGGTAGGAGCAAGCAAGTCCGAATGACTTCTACCACCTAGAAGCATCTAGTGTTAGCACTTAATTAGCCTGAACAAGTTAATCTCATCCTTCAGTCAGCCTGAACAAGGTAATGTTAGCATTTCATTAGCCTGAACAAGCTAATCTTAGCTATTAAGCTGATCTGATTTGAATCACTTCCCAACCCTAGATGTTATATAAAGAGAGAAATCTCTCCCTTTTACCTCTTTACCCAAATTACAGAGGATGTGTTTCATGTTAACATTAACTCTAGTTGTTTGGTCATTTGTTCATTCAGAGCTTGTTGGCTGTTGTTGACTGTTGGCTGCAGCCATGCGACAGAACTGAGCATGCTCCGTGGCGTTTCAGCAGAGTCATCACTCACATTTCTTCAGTGACTTGTCTTAAAGTTCTTAAAGTCAAAAAAAATGAAAAATGTACAAAGAAAAAGTAACTTTTGTCTCGTGAGAGACAGAAACCCGAACATGCCGACCAGGTGTTTTTCTTCCTGACGGCGACCGAGGCAACGATCAGAATAAAAGCAGAACCAACACAGAGCTCATGTTTCCCTCTTTGTGTTATTGAAATGTTTCGTGTTACTGTGCATTTAGTTGCAGGACAATCTTCCTCACTTACACCTGATTTTAAAATAGTGACGTTCTTACCATTAAGGACAAAAGTACCCTCTTCAAAAATGCTCTAAAAATTTTAATGCTTTTTCTATTAGTTTTTACATAAAAAAATACCAAAAACTTTACCAAAAACGACTTTTAACCTTTTATGTGCCAGTGTTTGTGATGACATCACAAAGTTTTTGTTATAAAACACAAAAATGTCCCATAATCTAAATGCAAAGTGGATTATTCATGGGCAGATTATTAGAGCTTTAGTAGTCTCAGATTTTAAACAAACAAACAAAAAAAATCTCATTCAAACACATTGAAATTGCAGTTGGAAGCTGCACTTTGGCTTTTTTTTCCCCAGATTTATTCTGATTCACTGTCTTTCAAGACTCTTATATTACCCTCAAGAAAAATCCACTTTCCATTTAGAGTGTCCTGTGTGTGTTTCTTCAGAAACAAGTATCTACAAATTTAGCATTTCTGTAAGGTTGGAATTTTTCTTTCAGACTGAAGTTGCGATGTGGAAATGATCCTGCAGCGACATGGACAAACTGAATGTTTAAATCAGCTTTAACCCTCTGCTGCATCAATTATTATTTAGATATAATTTAAAAAGTTCCTAGAATGTAAATATACCAAAAGGAAAATGTGGGTAGTTGCCTAATTCTTAGTCTTTACTGATTTTGAAATTACTGTTTTTGCTTTGTAATTTTAACGTTATTTTTTTTTTCACAGATATGATAATGGTTCTCAAATCATCTCATCACGAGGACGACAGTTGAAAATTTGCCAGCTAGCTAACACTGGCACATTTACTATTAAGTTGATTAATGTGCAATGTCCTTTAAATATAAGATGAAATCAAATCAAATTTCCTGTGGATTTAATATCATCAAATGTTTGTACTTTCAAAATAGGAAACTTGTTTTCACAAAACTGTAAGAAACATGGGATTTATATCACTGCCGTCCAGTAAAAGTGAGATAAAAGTGTGTGAGGAAATGGAGATATATCTTTCTGTTGGTTTCCTGTTATTTTCAGTTACTGAAATAGCTTCCTCGTTTACATTCTTGGTGGTGGACGGGGACCCTAACCGTAACCCTAAACCTAACCCTAACCCTAACCCTAACCCTAATCCTAACCCCAACCCTAATCCTAACCCTAACCCCTAACCCTAACCCTAACCCTAACCCTAGCCCTAACCCTAGCCCTAATCCCAACCCTAATCCCAACCCTAACCCTAACCCTAACCCTAACCCTAACCCTAATCCTAATCCTAACCCTAACCCTAACCCTAACCCTAATTCTTGGTGGTGGATGGGGACCCTAACCCTTCCCAGCCTGCTCTCTGCTGGTCTGGTGGATCCTGGTGGTGAAAATGAACTTGTGTGTTTCTGCTTTTTTTCCTCAGTGTGATTGTTGCCTCAGTTCAACATGTTCTTTGTCCGGGTTGCTGCCTCTCACGCCGCCTGTCAGGAAATCCGGTAGTCGAAGGTGTCCTTCTCCATGTAGTCGGTCCAGGTGGAGGACGGCATGCTGCGGTACGGGTCCAGCAGGATCCGGAAACAGCGAACGATGAGCAGGCCCAGGAAGATGAAGAGGATGAGGACGAAGACGAAGGCCGCCCTCTGCTCCAGCGTGAGGAAGGAGGCCGAGGCCAGCGAGGACGAGGAGGACGAGGAGGACGGGAAGTCGGACTCAGACGCAGAGAAGGTGCTGCTGTAGAGGTCGTCGGCCATGACAGGATGAAGAACGCTTTGCTTCTTCAACTCAGGAAAACATGCTATGTAGGAGAAGAAGGTCAGAGACTGGACGTCTGCAGAGAAACACAGGTTCACCTTTTACAGCAAGTCACCAGGAACAAAAAAGAAACAGAAAAGACATCGTAATACAGAGTGCAGACGGAAACTTCTTCACCTTGGTCACAGTTTGGAGGCGTTTTGTTTTGTTTGATAAATAAATGGGTGTCACTTCATTTTAAACATATTGTTGAATTAAGTTCCTCGTTTTCTTTCTATATCTATGTCTGACCAGATTATAGGGACGGCAAAACTAAAAACTTAAATGCAGACAGGTTCAGATGAATGTGGCATCTCCAGACCTGGATGTCCGATCAGTTTTGGGAGGAGAGCTTCATCTTCATGCTGAGGCTGCAGAGTTAAACTCTCTCCTCCCGCCCGCCTTAATATTCCACTGTCGCTTTTCACCCTGATTCAGTTCAGTTTCTGAACTGAGCTGAGGAGAAATGAATCCCTTAAAACTGATGTTTATCGTGTGGTTATTACACTCTGAAGATTAACTGGAAGTCATTCTGAGCTGGTTCATCACTGCAGAAGGAGAAAAAACAGCAGCTTCTTCTTCTCTGTGGATTCTGGATTTCCTGCAGTGCCAGAAAACCTAAAACCAGTAATTAGTTTTTTTTTTTTTAACATGTCAATAACATAAAAAAAAAACAAACAACGGCAACAGACTAGAAAGAAAGAAAACAAAAACAAATAAGGAATTAATCAATGAATAAATGATCATGAAGGAATAAATGAATCAGTCCCCGGTCACAGTTGTGTACGTGGTATCCAGACTAAAACTGTGTGTCTGGCCTAAAAGCAGCTGGAAGTCGTTATTTAATCGTTATTTATCGTCCGACACACCAGGTAAGTCAAATGTTTAGGGATTTAATGTCTAATCAGGGTGTATTTCAGTTGCTGCCACATTGTTTGATTTGGGTTTTGTCTTTATCTGTCCTCGCTGGCAAATGAGTTGGTAGCAGGAGAAACCACGTGGTCCGTCTGAGTGGACTAGTTTTCTTTTCTTCCTGAGTAACAGTCCTTCAGTGGAGGCTTAAAGGTGACGTGGTTTATGTTTGCAGTGAAATGCATTCACGTCAAATCAGCCCTGTTAGTGATGAGTGGAAGCTGAGAGTGGGCCTAGGGTTTGTTGAACCATATTTGGGAATGAAACTGCTAACTTTTATTCTTCTTTAAGCTATCGTTACCTGCAGAGGGTGTAACATACTGATGCTAAAACACCCTGACATTAGCCGCTCCATTAGCATAAGAGAATAGCAAGATAACGCAACTATGCTAGCCTAAACAAGATTAGCCATTTAGTTAGTTTTTATCAGCCTTCAAACCCTCGTAGGTGTGTTTGGTTTCTTCAGCTGACAACAAATGAAGCAACATGTTTCTCTCTCTCTCTCTCTCCCACTCAGATCAACGTCCTCCTCTCTCGCCCACTCTCCATCCACAGCACATTTCACAACATCTTATGCAACAGAAGAGAAAACAGCTTCCAGGGCTCAGCGTCCTTCTTTAACGTTTTAAATGAAAGGAAGCAGGAAGTGGAGGAACCACAACGTTCTTCACTTCAATCATGAAACAGAAATCACTGAACAGAGTCACGGTTCACAGCTGAAAGTCCTCATGAAGTTAAAGAGGAGCCTGAAGGACGTCATGAGAGAAACAGCTGACGTTTCCTGCTGGAGTCAAGTTTTGGAAGTTGATCTGCAGCCATGTGCAGTTCTTCATAAACATCCTCAAAGTGGACGAATATTCCACATGTCCACAGTCCATGAGTCCAGGAGAGTTTCCATCAATGAGACTCAGGTCCTGGTTCAGTTTCTATAAATCAGGGATTTGTCTCGTGTTTGTGTTGAAGTGTGTGATGACAACAGATCAAAGGAGCTTTGTGAAGAGCTCAGAAAAAGAGTTGTTGTTGCTCATCAGGCTGGAAAAGGTTCCACAACCATCTGTAAAGAGTCTGGAAGCCACAAATAATCCACAGAGAGTCAGACAGATTGAAGACGACTGTTCCCCTCCACAGGAGTGGTCCACCAACAAACATCACTCCATCATAGTGGGAGAGGAACCAGAGGAACCCAGGGGAACTTCTAAGCAGCTAAAGGCCGCTCTCACTTTGGCTGATGTTCATGTTGATGAATCCAATCAACAACCAAAGACACTGCTCTCTGTCCACAAAGGACATTTGGGACAATGTTTAGTGGACGGATGAGACCAGAGTAGAATAGTTTGGTTTAAATGTTTGGGCATTGTCATGTTTGGAGATGAACCAACACTGCATTCCAGCATCAGAACCTCATCCCTCCATGAAACATGGGGGCGCTAATGTCCTGGTTTGGGCCTGTTCTGCTGCATCTGCTCATCAGATGTGGATCTGGAAGCTGTGACTAGTGAGGTAGTTTACCACCACCAGGGGGTGACTATGTGAGCGAATGAGTAATGCAACTGTAAGTGCTTTGACCATCTAAAGATGGAAAAGTGCAATATAAAACCAATGCATTCTTCTTCTTCTTCTTATTGTTGTTGTTGTTTATTTAAGTAGCTGGAGTCAGCAGAGACCTCCCTTAGTCCTGGGGGGCCCAAACAAGAGCCAAAAAAAAAAAATCAATCAATCAAACGTCTCTCAGAGACCAGGACGTCTGAGACGGTCTCAAGGACCTTGATGAGTGAACACGTGTGAACACAGCTGGATTATTGCAGGTAAACAGGAAGAGTCCAGGTGGTGTTTTCTCTGATTCTCTGGTCTCTATAAATTCCATTTTAATCTGTTTCTGTTTGCTTCATTTGTTCTTTCTGGGAACCTGAGACGTGAAAGATGATAAATAAAACCCAGGATTATTCACGGTGTTAATTTGCCACTCGGCTGTTTTCACACCATGAGGAGGCGTGTGAGTCTTCTGGTTTTCATCCCGGTTCTCGTGGGTCCATTTTTCTCCTGAAGGTTGAACCGTGTTCAGACTGGGTTTGACTCAAAGTGAATGGATCATGTCCTCACAAAGATAGAAACACTGCTTTATCTGCTTTCATGCATCAGAGGATTCAATTAGGAGGAGATGTAGCTGCAGAGTCTCATCTGAATGGGACATGATGGAGTTTTATGATGATGATTATTATTATTATTTAACATGCTCATCTCGCACAACAGAACATGAGATGTTTCCTGATGAAACTGATGAATGTTTTCCAGACCGCCACAGATCTGAGGGGGTGGATTACGAGCTCACTCACTTTTATGTCAGTAAATTAAATAATAATCTTTGTCTAAACTAGAGGCGCTGATGAATGTACGTCAATAGACTCAAATATTTAGTCACAGCTAATCAGATCTTCTCCACTGGTTTTATGTCAGAAAGAAAAAAACAAGACAAAAACAGTCTAAACTAACAAATGCTAAGCTAAACTCACCAATGCTAACTCAGAGAAGATAACATTGACATAAACAACCTGATGTCAACTTAAACAAGTTAAACTAAACAAGCTAACATTAGCCTAAATAATTGGCCATTATTTGAATGGAGTTTGGTTTGAAGATTGCTTTGATCTCTGTAAATACACCACTATTCATCTCGACTGATACCAACCACTACACTGTCCCTTAAATTAGCTGATATTTGAATGGAGTCAGGTGCAGTAATGGTAACTGGTGGTCCTCTGCTCTGGTCTCTGGTTCTTATTGAACATATACATGTTTGTCATCTGTCAGACAGATTGTAGCTCAGCACCTCATCCTGGTTCCCACAGAGAGGGATGAGCTCTGTGTTACCATCGTCACCATCGCCATCATCATCATCACTGTCCACATTACACAAGGATTGCTGTATTGCTCGTGTTGTCGTTTATCACCAGGAAAAGGGAAACTGCTTGATCAGTAGCTTAGTAGCACATAAAAGAACCACAAGTAAAAAACTAGAGCTGTCAAAGATTCAAATCGTCAATAAGTCATCAGGTATCAGCTGGTAGAGGACAGAGACGGAGGGATGAGAGACCAAGACTGTCCTCCTGTCCCCTCCTGTCCCCTCCTGTCTTCAGATGGTCACCAGTATGAATAAACCTTTCATCACGTTTAGTCTCAGACGTCTCGAGGACACATCAAAGCTTTGTCTCTTCTACTTCTGTCCATTCCTGTCCTCTGTCACTCTGTCTGTTCTTCATATTTTGTCCCTCTCTCTCTTTGTCTTGTCCATTTGTCTCTTCCTCTCTCTACTTCTATGTCTCTTCTTTTAAGTCTATTTCTGTCTTGTCTTTCCTTTCTGTCTGTAATTCATGGACACCATCAGAAGTCTAAATATAAAGAAGTTAAAACCGGTCTGAGGATATAAATACTCTTTTAGTTGTTACTGAGCGCGTGCAGATGATTTAACACCTCCACCATTTTCAGGTGTGGATCAGCTGATCAGGCTTCAGCTCATCGTCTCTGACGTCTCCTGTCCTGTTAAACCTCTGCTGCTGTGGCTCATGTCTGTCATGTCTTATCAGAGAAGACACTTAGTCTGAACCAGGGCTCCGCTCAGAACATTTTGCTTTCATGTTTCTCTTCCCTGTGTTTGATTTTCAGTCGTTTTCTGAAGAGACATAGAAGATGCTGAAGGAACATTTAGAAGAAAATACAGACCAGATCTGTGAATCAGAATGAGCTCTAGAGGCAGGAGATAGATCAGACTCATGTTCTCTTCTTCCTTCTGAGAGCAAATAAACTGCATCAGTTCTTCTTCTCTGTTATGAACCTGTTCTTCTTTCTATCGGCGGTTCTGTTTCCTGAGGAACTGATGGAGAAGAAACATCACAGTGAACCAGACTGAGACAGAATAAGATTCACTGAGGCGTCTTCAGACCCTGTGATCAGTCTGATCAGGATTAAAACAACTGGATAAAAACGTCTGATCAAAAATCTAAAATAGGAACTAAACGACAACGAGAGGATAAAAGAGCGTGGATGGAGGGATGAGCTCTGGACAGACTCTGGTTCTTATCCACATTGGAGTTGGGTCCTGACCTCCCACCAGCGTCTACCTGGCTCCAGGTCTTTCTCAGGAGACACTGACCCTAAATCATGGTGACTGTCGCCTTGCTCACGGTTTTTATTGCCGCTTCACGTAAGAAACTGAAGTACGTCCTGAGGTGGAGTCACAGTCAGTAGGAATAATGCAGGTAATGGTGATGAGGTAAACCCCCCCCCCTCTCAGACCAGATCAGAGAGGACTCACCCTGAGCAGGCGGTGGTCTAGGTCCAGATCCTGGTCCTGGGGGTAGTCCTGGTCTTGGGGGTCACTGCCTGCTCTCCAACAGCTTCCTGGATGAAGTAGTTGTTGCTGTGGCGTCGCAGTGTCTCCAGACTCACAAGTTTTCTCTTATTTTTATTTTATTTTGGTGAGAGGAGGAGAAGCCTCTGTCTCTCCGTCCTCTCCTCTGGCGACTGGAGGAGGATGCTGGCTGACGCCGGCTGTGTCTCGTCTCCCGTGGCAACAGGTTGCTATAGCGACGGACCCGAGCTCACTGGGAGAGATGGAGGCGATGGTGATGGAAACGCTGGGGGTGGGGGTGGGGGGTGGGGAGGTGACAGGGAAGTTAGAGGAGGAGAAGGAGGAGGAGGAGGAGTTCAAAGATGGTTTATTTATTTCCTGATATTCTAGATGAGCGGACAGACAATGACACAACACATATATGTGTATATACATAGATACACTCACTGGCCACTTTATTAGGTACACTTTGCTAGTAAAAGGTTGGACCCCCCTCTCCTTAATTCTTGGTGTCATACCTTCAACAAGGTGTTGAAACATTCCTCAGAGGTTCTGGTTCATGTTGACATGATAACATCACACAGCTGATACCTGATCACATCTATGAGGAGAATCTGTGAGTTAAAATCACAGTAGATCAGCAGCTTCTGAAATACTCAGACAAACAAAAATACCACGTTCAAAGTCACTTAAATCCCCTTTTTTCTTCATTCTGATGCCCAGAACACACACACACACATATATATGTGTACATGTATCCAAGGGACAGTTCCTTCCTTCCTTCCTTCCTTCCTTCCTTCCTTCCTTCCTTCCTTCCTTCCTTCCACCTCTGTTTGTGATTGAATGGGATGTTTGAACATGAAGAATCAATGAAATAATTTTGACTGTTGTTGGTGTCCAGACTAACGCTGATGCACGAACTAGACAAATAACCCATTGTGCGATTCAAACCCTCTATAATTTTGCTGCTCTCTTGATTTCAATTCAATTTTACTTCTATAGTGTCAATAACAAAACAAATGATCCCAAGGCTCTTTACAGAAACCAGCCTGCGACCAGAGCATCATGGAGGGAATATGCTGCTGCTGTAAACGGGGATTTACCCGTTCAGGGACAAACACAGGATTTCTAAATCAAACTACGTGAGCACAACATGTTAAAACATTAAACAAAGAAGTTCAAAGTTATATAAATGTACAAATAATGAATACAACGAAGTTCCAATCAGAAAAGAAACAGGCAGAAAAGGCTGTAAACAAACACTAACACAAAATCAACTGTGAAACTGTGCATGTGACAAATTAAACGTTATCAGCTCCGGGGCATGCGCACTCTGGTCACTGTGAGCTGTTAGCGCCCCCTGCTGCCACAAAAGAATATGAAAGAAAATAAAGTGCAGAACTCGCCTAAGAATGATTTTATTTTTAAATTTCCTCCATGAGAAATGAATCCACTGACACTTGTTTTATCATAAACAGATGCATTAACAGCTGCAGCATATTTAATGGTTTAAAAGATTAAAAAAACAAAAAAACAAAACAGAAGTGTAAACTAAAATAACTCTGTTGTTTGCCTCTCGATCACTGGAAACAAATGATGAATCTTTTTGTTTCACACCAATGGGAAAAATACGAACATGAGTGGCAGATGATTCTTCGTATATTTAATAGTTAAGATGTAGTAAACAAGGACACCTGCAAGTAAAAATACTTTAAGGGGAAGTTTTAGCTTTAACGAGAATCTCACATTAATGAATCTCACATTCATGAATTCGGTTTAAAAAGTGGAAAAAAGTTTCCAAGCTTACACTTTATCTTGTAAAATGACCTCATGACAGACTTTAAAATCGGTTCCAGTTTGTGCAGTGGAAAAAAGAGGCAGAAATAAAATGTCATGATTAATTTGTTTGTGTTTTTTCTTTGGTCCAGCAGATGGCAGCAATGACACACACAGGACGTTAATTAGACACTCAAACACAAATGAATTACTGAAGCCAGGTTCCTGTGAGTTACAGATGAATTCTCAGTGTTTATACTGACGAGGTGTTCAGGAGAAACTAATCTGACTCTTTGGTTTGTTCATTACGAAGCCAGATCCTGAAACGACGTCAACGTTTAATTCTAAAGCACATTTGAAGAAACCGACCATTCCTGTTATTACAAAACTAATAAAGAGGAGATAAAATAAAACGTCAAACTAAACAAAGTAGAATAAAAGAATAAGACCAGAGACATCCAGCTCCACCTGGACTGAAGGCCACACAGAAGAAAATTTAAAAACTCCAAACTCTGAAAAGGGTCTGGTCCAGAGTTTAGGGGCAACGTCCTACAAGACTCCATCAGCCCTGGTTCTGATCCTGGATCTAAGGAGGTCCTGTGGCCGGCCACTAGTACTAAAGTTTCAAATGAATCCTAAACCGGAGTGGAAGCCGGAGCAGGGAGGCCACTACTGACGTGGCCTCTGAGTCTTCGTTTAAAATTTCTTTTAAAAAATCACTCATCAAGAGAAAAAACACGACGAGGAAATAAATGGTAAAGGTAACACAAAATCAGTGTTTCAATAAAAAACTCAATCACAGGTAAAACAATAAAGAATGAAATGAAGAAGAAAAATGACTGAAGCTCGTGGGACCTGGTCTGAACAAGGCTCAGATCATGAAGGTGAAGGACTAATAATGGACACCAACACTGGACACATGACGACAACAGCAACACAATCAGAGCAGAAACAACAGAACACAAAACACCAAGTAAAACAGGAGCAGTGACACTTATAAGCAGAGCAGCTGCATCCTGTTCAGCCTGTAGGTGGCGTAGTCACGGCCGGCCCAGACCATTCACATCATTTCATGGGTTTAGCGCATGGATGACAGCAGGGGGCGCTGTGGGCCTTCCACAGGACATCATGGTTAATCAGGAGTTAATCTGAAACCTAAGACACAAACTGTCCTAACGGTGGCGCTGGAGGGTTGAAGTCTGATACAAGAACAGTTTCAGTAGAAAACACCATGTGAAGTCACTCTGGAAACATCTTCCTCCTGGGAACGAAGGACAACACGGCCTCGTCTACTTCCTGTTTACTGCTGCGTCCCTGCATCAGCCACAGAAGAAGAAGACGAGGAAGAGGAGGAAGAAGATTTTGATTTTTAAAAAGACTTTATTTACATAAAAATGAAAAACAAAAACTATTCATCCTCCGATGGCCGGACAGTCCTCTATTTGTAGCACTCCATCCGTCACTTGGCATAAGATTTGGTCGTGTCCCCACAGCTGCAGAAAATTCTCCATATTTCCTGTCGCCTTGTGGAAGCCTCAGCCTGGTGACAGCCTCTCCGTCCTCTTACTGCTGGGTCTTCTGGACAGACTCTGCCTGTTAATGGTCTTTACACAGCATTTGTAGAGATCCTTTTTGTTGGTGTGGAGGTTCAGGGATGTGAAAGTCAGGCTGAAGGGGAGGTCGGGGAAGAGTCTCCGCTCTGCTGGGGACGCCTCCACAGGTCCAGAGTCCTCTGCACCAAGTTGACTGGACATCGGAGAACTCCGGCCCTGAAGCGTCCACCTGATGTTTGTGGGTCACTGTGTTCGTGTTGAGTCCAGGTGTGGTGTTGCAGCAAATGTCCAACTTAGCCCCACAGACTAGTGGTTGTGACAGCACCCAGTGCAGAGAGGTCCTGTTCTGTGGCTGTTCCCAGTTGAACAGCCACAGGATTTAAAAACGCTCTGAAAGAACTGTGGCAGCCCCTGTAACTTTAAAACTTTAAAATCTGTTAAAAATAGAGCAGCACCCAGGCCCAAGCTCCCTACACGCCCAAATATACGATTAGCCACCTCCCTCCACACGAGCTCAGGAGGTCCGGCCCGATACCTCAGAGCCTCTACTGGCCAGGTGGACAAGGCCCTGGCCCCCTCCTCCCCAGGTAGAAACAGTAGAGTTTGTGGCACTCAATGAAAACTGTTCCAGAAAATGTTAACTATTTTAGTCAGAATCTGGACTAGCAGACCTGATGCAGGGTCCAGACAGGCCAGTCTGTGCCACAACAGAGAGGCTACTGGGTTATTTGAGACTAGCACCCTGCCTCTGTAGGACATTTGGTCATGGAGCCAGTTCCACTTTGACAGTTTGAGCTCTACTTTGTCATTCAGGTTTTTTTCTCATATGTTCTGTCGTTTAGAAAACCCCCAGGTATTTAAAACCATCTACCTTCCATGTTAGGTTCTGTGGGAGCAGAGGGAGGTTTTCCTTCCAGCTTCACACTTGGCCCAGGTCACTTTGGAGGAGGAGAGAGCAGAAAATGTGTCTGTTAATCTGACTAATGTGTCTATGTCTCCTTGATGTTTAACTAAAACCACCACATCGTCAGCATACGCAGATAAAATCACATGTTTCTTAAAACCAGGTAAAACCAGACCATTTATGTGTAAACATATTTTTTGGAGGAGAGGTTCCAGGTGCATAGAGCATCCCGATGAGGGCACAGTGCTGCCGGACGCCTCTATCACCCTAAAAGGAGCACACAGACTACCATTAACCTTCACCACACTCTCAGTGTCACTATACACCTGGACCTGGGCAGTGAAACCAGGGCTGAACCCAAACCCCCTCATAGTTGGGCCTGGGCGCCTGGGGGTAAACCAACCTCTGGTGTTCCTGGTTGGACCGGTTCTATATAGAGTAGTCACCTCCTGCTCCTCATTAGCATAATGACCTCTTTTATATGTGCATAATTAATGAGGGGCTGCTCAGGCTTCCTGTCAGTCTGCATCGGGAAAATAAATCTGTGGAGGATGAAAGCAGAGGAGGAAACTCTGTCACTACGACATCGTCATGGTAACAAAGCTCTGATTACATCATCGTTGGAAGAGACACAGAGTCATCACATCCAGAACTAACCGACTGAAACACAACTTCAACACACAGCCTCACAGCCAAATCAGTAACCTTCAGCCATCTCCATATTACATGTATAGCTAACGACAGTGACAGTGATATACAGGATTACAGTACCCAAAGCTGATATTTATTTATTTGACACATGTAAGCAATGAAACACAGGCACTTAGATGGTGCACACATACACATCTCACATCTCCACAATAAATCAAAAGTCACAACAAGTGTAGGAATTTTGTGGGATGGTGCTAACAGCGAGAGTAGACACCCAGAGAGTAACATGGGAAGTATGGAAACACCAGACGTGCACTTTAATAAAATGGAAGAAATAAAAAAAAAAATCAATAGGTGAGAATGAATGGTGTCGCGATGAGAAAAAATTATAATCCTTGGCAGTTGGATTTAATATACGTTTAAATCTCTTAAAAAAGATGTTATATAGGCAGATGAGGCTCTTTTTGAAGCCGATATAGAACTCGACAAATCCATATCAGAGTCAAATAACAAATTAAAGTCGCCCGACAGGATCAGAGTAGCATCAGAAAATGGCAGCAAAGTTTGATTTGATGGAGTCAAAAAAGTCAGAATCCAAGACATTAGGAGCCGGAGAGACTTTAGAATTGTTAAGGGTCTTCACTGTCAGAACCAGAAAGATTTAATTTTCTTCTAGACAACGTCTTATTTGAGCCAGAGGGAGAAATTAACACTTTGTGCTGCTTATTCAGGCATCGACTGACATCAACCGACTTCAAGTGAATTTCTTGCATTAAGGTGATATCCACATTTTTCTGCTTTAAGTATTGCAGGCACTTCAGTCTTTTTACCGTTTCTCAAACATTTAAAGTCAAAAGATTAAGACCAGACATAATTCTATTTAAGTGATGAAGTTAGCCAGTGCAACACGATTTCTGAAGGGCATATACACAAATATGACAAGACAATACATGGAACACTTAGTGAGGCTCCTGAAATGAAATTAGAAAACCTATAAGGTAGCGACATAAACACAGATAAGTAAGACACTGATGAAGGATACAACAAACAAAACAAAAGGCAAATGAAGCAAAATGAAGTTGCAATAATGAGCATAAGTGCACATAAATAGCTGGTTATTAGATGTGGAAAATAAACGAAAAACAAACAAACAAAAAAACGGTATAACAGGGGACGACACAGAAGAACCCGTGTGAGGGCATTGGTAAACAGGAGCACAGGATCCATCTACAAACCCAAATAAAACAAATAAGTTCTTTACAGTGGTTAAACTTTTGAAACATTTTAAAGATTTATTTCATTTTATTTCTAAATATCTATTCGCAAATCAAAATAAGCACTTGATTCCAACAGATGAGGCCAAGTTGAAAGTAGATAGAAAAGGGAGTAAATGTACAATATAAGCTTAGGTCCCACTGTGAGAGCGCAGGACGGATCCATGTCCATAACGTCCGTCCGTATGTGTGCGTGGGTTAATCTATAGGTGTTGAGGGTGAAAACAAGAAAAAGGTTCACGTCACGTAGAAAGGATTCAAACTGCATGTTGTTCAGCTCACTCCAGTTCAGCCAGGAATGGCTTCATGGGTTCAGCCTCGCTGCATAGATGAGGAGGTGCCTTTCTTACGCAAACTGGACATGACTTGGGCGAAAGCTTTCCTAAGCCTGGAGGTGGAAGGAGAGTAGTCGGCAAATAAGAGAGACGAACCAGCAGCTCTGTAGGCGTCCATGATAGCTTTCCTGTCAGAGCAGCGGAGAAGTTTAAAAATTAGTGTCCTGTTCAAACTCTTGCCGTCCAGTTTTGCCGCCGTATAGATCCGATGTGCTCTTTCAATCTCAGTCTTCCCACGGGAACAAATTCATTTACACGTCCAAACAAATCCAGTAGAAGAAGAAGCTTCGAGGAGATAAATGACAGGAGCTGTGGGAGGACAGGAGGCGAATTAATGACACAACGTCCTAATTATCAGAGGCACAAGAAGACGACGCTGGTGTTTATTTACTGTTGGTGGGATCTGGGGGTTTTAGGATTCATCTACTCAGCTTTTACAAACTGGAATCGTGTCTGAATTTTTCATCAGTTCATAAAAACAAAAGCACCTGAAAACATGTGTCTCTTAACAAACATCAAATGCAGCTTCTTTCATTATTTCCTGGAACATAAGTTCAGTTAAAGCAGTTGAGACTTTAATGTCATGTCCATTAGCTGATCTGTGGATGTTTAGTTGTATCAGAAAGTGTAACTCGGAAGTGTTCAGCCCTGGTTGGGCTTAAAAGAGCAGAGTGTCAGAATGAATGTGGCCTTTCTAAACCTGGCCGCATAGAAACGTCTAATCAACCAACGCATCTCTTTCCTGTTGCTTTCTGCTAAACGGTGAAAAAATAACAGTGACATATTTTGTGTCATCTTAAATCGAGGAAATAATGCAGACATAAGAGGAAGTGAAGCTACTTCTCTCCAGTTCTGAGAGATGAGCTGACTGACAGTTGATGGTGGTGAGTAATTCACTGATTTTTAATTCACTTCAATAAAAGTAAAGAACTTGAATGAGTAAAATATTAAACTTGCTTTCAATTAATCAATAAATCCAATATGTCTTTAGGATTAGGTTGAAGATAATGAATGAAAACAGTTAAACATGCTTGAATGATTCACTGCACAAAGACAAAGGAGTGAAGTCATGATGAGGGAACTATACAGAGTCAGTACTCTACACTCTCTAGAGTCCATACAGCCAGAGTCATCATGTCATTACTTATTTAAGTAAACGTACAAAAGCGTGAGGCAACTTTCAGAAGCAGTTTGGACATTATGACATTTTCTCTTTGTGGTTGTTTTGTGGATCTTTTGTGTCTTTGTGATTATTTTGCCTCTTTGTGGTTGTTTTGCATCAAGTTGTGGGTATTGTTGGGTCAATTTTGTTCATGTTTTGTTTGTCTTTGTGATACAGAAGGTGTACTAACCCAATAGCAGCACAAACAGACACAGAATCATTGAGTCTGATCTTCTGATTAGGCAAAGAGGAACTATGAGTTAGTGTTGGTGTTTGTCAGTGCGTTTCCCTGCAGCTCCCACAGCTTAATGGAGCTATGCTCTATATTCTACTTTCTGAATGCGTCCTTGTCCCAGTTTACATGCAACAGAGAAAATCTAATAACTGATGGAACATGTCCTCCTCCTTCACACTAGGGGGCGATATGTGTCTTTTCAGTGGGGTAATATGGCTCCTTACTGGACAACCTGTTATGTCATATAATTGACAGCTGGAGTCGTTCATGTGTCAGACCAGCATTTAAACAACAACCAGATGGAGAATAGTTCAGCTTTTTTTTAATCTTATATGTAATGTAGATCTACCTCTGGTGCAGATAGATGGCGCTATCCCTCAGGTGGTTCTTCTTGTTTTTGTTCCGGGGTCACACACCAGGTCAGTGGTTGTGGAGCATGCACACACACACGTTACACCATTGTTCCTTGGAGCCCCCCATACTCAGAACCCATACCCATAGATCGGGATTGGTGTGCTATTACTTTTCTTGCGAGAAATTTCCCATTGAAAGTGAATGGGATGGCCGAAAAAAATAACGTGAAAAATAGTTTTTCAAAAGCGTACTGCTCAGGCATGGTTTGACCTAGAGACTTCATTTAAACGTTAAAATGTAGCCACAGGCCTTGTGTATTGGTGTATTAATCCTCGTTTTAATACGACTTATAGGTTTTGATCACTGTTCAATGACCATGAAAATTTCTGACGAGTGCGTGACTTTGTCACTCAGAGTGAAGGCAGGTCCCTGAAATTGCGTGAAACTTTTCTCTTTCCACGCTCATCCCGGCCACAATTTACACACTGAACACAAGATTTTTTCCACAACTGTAGCCAAAGCAGTGCAGTACAGAATTTAAACTGCAAGCCTATGTTCGCGGTAAAGTACGTGTAATGTAAAGATTTTGTCAGAGAAGCAGAATGGAGCCCTGTTTTTAACTCGCACATGTATCCACAATATTTACTCTAGAAAGACAAAAAAAACATCAAATGTTTTGCTAACCATAAGCTAACGGTGCTAACCGTACGCTAACTGTGCTAAATGTGGGTCAGCTGTGCTAATTGTAGCAACACACTGCCTTGGATGATGCCTTCGACAAAACTTGGAAATTTCAGACTTCTGATATTGTAGCGTTCATGTTACAGGTTGACTAGGAGGAGAAAAATGAGTTTGATATGTTGTCACCGTTTGCTGAACATTAAAATATGTGCAGCAGCTATTTAATTTATTCTGGAAACAGTAATTTCTGAGTTTGACGACTCAAGTCCCTTTCAAGTCCCACCCCCACTTGTGATTGGCTAGTGATAGCTGCCTTACTCTCATTCCATTGGTAGGTGAATTCAACTGGCTGCTCCAACCCGACAACGTCCCACAGCAACATTTTCTTTCTTTTTTTTTTTTTTTTTTGCTAAATGTTGACACACTAAGCTGCAACTGTCTCCTTTGCACACTGGAGATGCAGGAACACTTTAAGACATGCATTGTACATATAGGGAGACACAACCAATATGACTGAAAAACTGGTGAAGTAGAATAATAAATAAAATCACTTTCTTTGTGTGTGTTTGTGTGTCCTCTCCAGACGATCATCATCCTCTCAGGAACTCCACCAACATGTCCACAATGAGACATCTTGTTCTGAGACTTCTCGTCTCACTTCTGTCTCTCCTGTGTCATGTAAACCTTTCTCTGGAGTATTCTCTGAAAAACTGTATCATAGACTCTCCTGAAGAGGCCTCCTCTGTTCTTGTTCTGGATTGTGCAAGCCGTAAACTTGTGACCGTCCCTGATGACATCCCCAGAAATGCTGCCTCTGTAAATCTCGTGTACAATAAGCTTCAGAAGATTAACAGAAACGATTTTGCTCAGATGTCAAAGCTGATCATTTTGGTCCTGGCCTGTAATAATATTACTCATGTTGATGACGGATCTTTCATTGATCTTGTAGCGTTGGAAACTCTTTCCATAAGCAACAACCAACTCACCAGTCTGTCAGGTTATGTCTTTCAAGGACTGTCCAACCTCACTGCTCTTGACCTCGATGGCAACCAGATTGAGTTTATTCATAGCTCGGCCTTCTGGTACCTGACCAGGTTACAAACCATGAGGCTGGACTCCAACAGACTCCAACGAGTCGTGGACATTCAGCCCATCCTACAGCTGCCACAAATACAGAATCTGAACCTTGGATCAAACCACTTTTCCTCCTTCCAGACCAAAGACCTGCTGCTGAATGAGCCTTCAGGCCTCAAGGTGCTGGGTGTCTCAAATAATCGTAAGTTGGAAATGTTCAGCATCTCAACACCGATCTTTCCTCTTCTTCACACGATAGACCTTTCTCAAAGTGGCCAAGACTCTGGTATGAAATGGGACATACCTGACAAGACTTTACTGGGGAACATAACTCACCTGTATTTTAGATTCCCTAATATTCTCTTTGGAGACCTCCAGAAGGTCCTGCAGAGCCTTGACTCGCTGGAATACCTGCAGATGAATTACATGGATGAGTGGATAAAGAGAGATCTGTTGGCTACAGTCTGTAAAATACCAACACTCAGAGCCTTGAATTTGTTTTACAACCATCTCCACAAATTCCTAATGGACCTGGCAAACTGCTCTCGGCTCACTGAGCTGGACCTTTCCTGGACTTACATCAAAGAGTTGCCAAAAGGTTCGATACGTTTGATGGAGCAACTCAGGTCCCTGAAGGTGTCGACCAACTACCTTGCCAAGGTACCAGACGACATTAAGAGCCTCCCCTCCCTGGAGATCCTGCACATGGGAAGCAATGTTATTTCGGAGCTTGGCTGTGACGATTTCATGAACACAACACACCTGGCAGAACTTTACCTGATTAACAACCACATCACCAAACTGGACAGGTGTGTCTTTGAGAGTCTCCCTGATCTAAAGTTGCTCGACCTGAGTTACAACCAGCTGTGGACGTTTGGAGACACCTTCAAAATGGGCCTGCACAAACTCGAGTTCTTGGACTTGAGCAAAAATGTTCTCTCCTCCCTTGAGAGGGGAGCTTTTCAGGGTTTAGTGTCCCTGAAATATTTGAATGTGATGATGGATCAAATTTCAAGGGTGCCACATAAGACCTTTGACAAACTGGACAACCTGGAAACTCTTATTGTATCTATTCCATGCGACTATGAAAATAGCTTCAGAGGATTAGAGCGCTTGGAAAATCTTACAATGTACCTCAGCATTACCTATGGGCTCAAATGTCCTCTTTCCAGTGACTTTGAAGCCTTCTACCATTTAAAATCTGTGAAGGTTTTCACAGTAATCTGCAGTGGTGATAACCACAACATGCCGTTGGAAGTACCGATGGAATTCTTCGAGGCCATGAGACATCTGGAGTCCTTTACAGCTGTAAATATCTATAATTCTGCTCCGCAGCCAGACACATTTCAGTTCAACCACAGGCTCAAGAGTCTGACCTTTGGGAAGACAGATTTTTCAGATTTGGACCCTGAACTGTTTGAACAAATCCCAAACCTGGAGACTCTGGATCTCTCTGAGAGTAAACTCAAGTCCCTGGATTTTCTGGCGCAGGCCGACCTGTCAGCTCTCAGATCTCTGAAACTCAGTGGGAATGAGATCAATGTGATCAATGAGACGGTCTTCCAGTTTCTCCCTGTGCTGACGTACCTGGACCTGGACAACAACCCTTTCACCTGCGAATGCTCCAACGCCGGCTTCATCCAGTGGGTGAAGAGCAACAACCAGACTCAGGTTGTAAACGCCCATCAGTACACTTGTGCCTTTCCTGTGGCCATGAAGGGAAGCATGTTGCTGGACTTTGACGTCCAGTCCTGTTGGATGGACACCGGCCTCATCTTCTTCGTCTCCAGCTCTTCTCTGGTCCTTCTAACTCTCCTCTCATCCTTCATCTACCACTTCCTGAGGTGGCATCTCACCTATGCCTTCCACCTCTTCCTGGCCTTCCTCTATGACAGCAGGAACAGGAAGAAGGGAGTTCCTCATCGCTACGACGCCTTTGTCTCCTACAACGTCCACGACGAGGACTGGGTTTACCGAGAGATGCTCCCAGTGCTGGAGGGAGAGCAGGGCTGGAGACTCTGTCTGCACCACAGAGACTTCCAACCAGGTAGAAGAACAATATTCACAGTCCTTAGATGAAGGTTTGCTGTAGCGGGGTGTTTATTGGTATACCACTATACGGTGAGCTTACAGACACAGAATGTGGGTCTGGGAAGGTAACTTCACCCAGGACCCTGTAAAAGAAAGAACAGTGTCTGTTCTTTCTTTCACTTCTCCATTTCTTATCTCTGTTCTTTCAGAGCCTGGTGTTAAAGTATGCATGACTGTCTCTGATTTTCACATCCCCCTTTCTCCCTGATGTCCACCATGTTGTCTTCAGCTCTGGCTCCTGCAGTTACTTTAGTCTCTTGTCTGTGTTGTGTCTCTTTTTGGGGACTGATTCAGTCTGTTGAGGACGGGTTCTGAGATGAAGGAGGAGACAGTTGCAGTTCAGTGTCTTCTCTTCTGTGTCAACAGGTAAACCCATCATAGAGAACATCACTGACGCCATCTATGGAAGCAGGAAGACCATCTGTGTGATCAGCCGCCACTACCTGCAGAGCGAGTGGTGCTCCAGAGAGATCCAGATGGCCAGGTGGGGGCGCTGCCTTCCATTATTCTTCATACCCTTAGTTTAACCTCTTTAGTCCAAGGCAGCCGGGAGGTGGAACCTAAAAATAATCAAAGGATGACACTAGCAAATTAGGCCACGCCCCAGTTTGGGTGAAAACAAACCACAGGCAGCAAAATGGCTACGGTTAGTCTGGCAGACACATAAATAATGTTGTAGTCCAGCGACGTTCAGTGACGATACATAGAAGAATTCCTCATTGTGGGACAAATAAAGGTTTTCTATTTCTACTCTATTCTATTCTATTGTAAAACTTTAAAAACAGGAGCCGTATGTCCATCTACCAACAGAGAAATGGGTGAAGGAGTCCACTCAGTGGCCGGAGGTGTCATATCCAGACATTTACTCTATTACCCCATTGAATCTCTGGGTAATATATGACATCTGTCATCAATTCATAATCGTTCCATAAGATTAAATCGATTAATCGTGACATAAATACAGCGTGAAGCTTAGCCAACGTTAACCCTTTTATTAAAAATATTTGTTACAGTAATTAAACTCTGTCGTTACCTCATTTCACTTCAGCATCAACATTCACTACTTTGACTTCTTAACATGAATTTATCATTTTTAACATTAAAGTAAATACTCTGATGACTGAAATTAGCTAACATTAGCATCATCACTTAAAGTGCTAAACTGTTTGCCACACATATCGACTACTCAGGGATCCACAGCTTTCCATCTTCTACCTGGTTGATGCCCTGAAGACAAACATTTCTTTGGTTTTAGTCCCTCTCTCTCTCAAGGAGCAGAGCAAATCTCTTTAATCTTTGAGATTGTTCAAAGAACGATACACAACACAGCAACTTCTTCTTTGTCTTCACCCCTAAGGGGGCGTGGCCTTTTCAGTGACACAGGGTTACTGTCTTCTGTAAACCAGGAACATCTCCACAACCATCAAGTCCATGTTCCTGATCCTGGTCTCTGTGGACCCTGGTATTGACTTTGACTGGCTAAACTAACAGTCACCAAGGCTACATGCTACATAGCAATGATAAGCTAACAGCCACCAAGGCTACATGCTACATAGCAATGATAAGCTAACAGCCACCAAGGCTACATGCTACATAGCAATGATAATCTAACAGTCACCAAGGCTACATGCTACATATCAATGCTAAGCTAAAAGCCACCAAGGCTACATGCTACACATCAATGCTAAGCTAACTTCCACTACTAGATGGCTGCATTGTTTATTATCTGTAGTAGCACCATTAGACCACTAGATGGAGACTAAAGGTTCAGATTCTATCAGTCGAGTCTCCACGTGGTTCATAGACTCTAAAGGACCCCAGAAGATAATGAAAGCTAGATCCGTTACCTTGTCCTCTGTCCTCTGTCCTCTGCAGCTTCCGACTGTTTGATGAGCAGAAGGACGTGTTGATCCTCCTGTTTCTGGAGGACGTCCCGCCCCAGCAGCTGTCTCCGTACTACCGCATGAGGAAGCTGGTAAAGAGACGCACCTACCTGAGCTGGCGTCAGGCTGGACAACATCCCGGAGTCTTCTGGCAGAGCGTCCAAAGAGCTCTGAGGACGGGGGACGCTCTGGACACCGACATCTGCTGAGATGAAGAAGGTAGAACCTGGATCAGACCTGTGGACGGACGTGTCTCTGGATGTCCCACACAGAGACGTCACCAGGACACGGCCTCTTTCATTCGATTTTATCTTTTATTTCTCTGTTTAAAAACATTTTCAACTGTTTTCTATAAAAGGGGCGAAATACGTGGAGGTGGAGCTCTGAGAAGAAGTTAAAGTTAAATAAGTAGAATTAGTTTAAGCTAATGCTTCGTGTCTCATGTTCAATCTGCTTCATAAACATCTGACAAGACAATAAACTGTCTCTCCTCAGGACATTGTCTGGTTAGTTTTGTTGGAACTATTCATTGATTAAAATTAGAGTTGTCGAACGTTTCAGATGTTTCATCAGATTAATTTGAGGGTTGATGTGGATTAATTCAGATTAATCAGATTAAATCTCCTTCATGTTTAATCTCTATTGATTCGTTTCATTGTTCATGATCAAACAGACTCCAGGAAAAAGAGAACATATCTGCACTGAACGAGTTCATTCAACACCTTCAACAACTTTCTGTGTCTTTCTTTGTCCACCATGTGTCCACATTAATGTGTCCCTGTTGCTATGGAGACAGACCAACTTGTTGACAGTGTCCAGCGAGAGGAGAGCTGACTACTTCTCTCCCAGTGAACAGTTTAAAGTTAAATGATCCACCTGTAGATTCTTGGCTGAATAATTTTATGGGTTATTCAGTGTTCCTCATGGTTCCTTGGGTTTCCTCAGGGTTCTCCAGTGTTCCTCATGGTTCCTTGGGATTCCTCAGGGTTCTTTTGTGTTCCCCATGGTTCCTTGGGGTTCCTCAGGGTTCTTCAGTGTTCCTCATGGTTCCTTTGGGTTCCTCAAGGTTCTCCAGTGTTCCTCATGGTTCATTCGGGTTCCTCATGGTTCTTCGGTGTTCCTCATGGTTCCTTTGGGTTCCTCAAGGTTCTCCAGTGTTCCTCATGGTTCATTGGGGTTCCTCAGGGTTCTTCAGTGTTCCGCTGGGTTCCCAAGGATTCCTCAGGCTTAATCCTTGTCCTCGGCTCTGGATTAAATCTGTCATGTCAGCTGAACAGGTTCTGATTAACGTGTGGACTCATGAGCAGAAGGTTGTGGGTTGGCTCTCATTCTTTATGGTTTATTGACGATGATAATCGTAATATTCCTCTTTTTATTATTACTCCTCTCATGTTTGCTGTCTCTATGTTCTCCATCTCTGTGTTCTCTATGTTCTCTATCTCTATGTTTTCTATTTCTGTGTTCTCTATGTTCTCTATGTCCTCTGTGTTCTCTATCTCTGTGTTCTCTATATTCTCTGTGTTTTCTGTGTTCTCTATTACTGTGTTCTCTATCTCTGTGTTCTCTATGTTCCCTGTGTTGTCTATGTTCTCTATCTCTGTGTTCTCTATGTTCCCTGTGTTGTCTATGTTCTCTATCTCTGTGTTCTCTATGTTCTCATTGTTTTCAGTGTTCTCTGTGTTTTCTGTGTTCTCTTTCTCTGTGTGTTCTATGTTTTCTATCTTTGTGCTCTCTGTGTTCTCTATCCCTGTCTTCTCTATGTTCTCTATCTCAGTGTTCTCTATGTTCTCTATGTCCTCTGTGTTCTCTATATCTGTGTTCTCTATATTCTCTGTGTTCTTTATGTTCTCTGTGTTCTCCTTGTTCTCTATGTTGTCTATTTCTGTGTTCTCTATGTTCTCTATGTCCTCTATGTTCAATGTGTTTGCCATATTCTCTGTGTTCTCTGTATTCTCTGTTCTCTTTCTCTGTGTTCTCTATGTTCTCTGTGTTCTCCTTTTTCTCTGTGTTCTCTATCTCTGTGTTCTCTATATTATCTGTCTTCTCTATATTCTCTTTGTTCTCTGTGTTCTCTGTGTTCTCTACATTCTCTGTGTTCTCTGTGTTCTCTACATTCTCTGTGTTCTCTGTGTTCTCTATATTCTCTGTGTTCTGTATCTCTGTGTTCTCTATGTTCTCTATGTGCCCTTCAGGCCCAGATGAGTTCATAACAAGTCAAGATAAGTTCAGCCCCAGTTCCACTAGTTTCAAGAGAAACTCCTCATTGAACGTTCCTCTTGCTCCGTCTTCTGTGTGGAGGAGAACGTGGTGTTGGAACCGAGCTGAACAAGGAGTCATTAAGGGTTTTACTTTGTGTGCGTCTCCTTTTCTCCTCTCTAGAAACAAACCAACCTTCTAATGGAGGAGCTCCAGAGGAGGACGGGGGGTGATGCTCTCCTCTGAGCCCACGGAGCTGCTCTGTCCTGTGGGCAGAGTGGGACTGACGGCCCCCTCCTCACCCCTCCTCACCCCTCCTCACCCTGGAGACCGTCTGGTTCCCAGGACCCAAACTGAACTGAGACCAGCTGACAGGATGTTTGTTTAAAATCCTGGATAAACACATGAAACTGAGCTGATGATAAAGTTTAAATGTTTATCAGAGATTTCATCTTCAGAGATGTGACTGTGTGACGTTTCATGTTTTTATTTGGAAGTGAGATAATGACGAGATAAACTGAAGCTTCAGTTTTAAAGTTTTCAGCTTCTCCTCAGAGTCATGACGAGACCAGCTGGTTTACCAGGGTCAGAGATCACAGGAGGGAAGAAAACATTATTCATTCATTTTAATATTTCAGTTCTATACGTTGATCCCAGTGAATCAGTCTTTAGTTGTCAGATTAAATAAACACTCACGTCCTCATAGAGTCTCCTTTTCCATTTTATTTTATTTACGTTTGATAACTTAGCGGTAGTTATGCATTTTGCTTTTATACTGGATACATAGTTTCCATTAAAGGACAAAGAGTCCTCTTCAAAAACGCTATATTAAATCTTTTAATCCACTTCAGTCCTCACCATAAGCAACAACAACTCTTATCCTGAAATGTGTTGAAAGACAGGAGCTACTGTTAGCTGGGAGGCTAGGAGGAGCTACTGTTAGCTGGGAGGCTAGGAGGAGCTACTGTTAGTTGGGAGGCTAGGAGGAGCTACTGTTAGCTGGGAGGCTAGGAGGAGCTACTGTTAGTTAGGAGGCTAGGAGGAGCTACTGTTAGCTGGGAGGCTAGGAGGAGCTACTGTTAGCTGGGAGGCTAGGAGGAGCTACTGTTAGTGAGGCTAGGAGGAGCTGCTGTTAGCTGTTAGCTGGGAGGCTAGGAGGAGCTGCTGTTAGTTAGGAGCTAGGAGGAGCTATGTTAGCTGGAGGCTAGAGGAGCTACTGTTAGCTAGGAGGCTAAGAGGCACTACTGTTAGCTAAGAGGTTAGGAGGAGTTACTGTTAGCCAGGAGGCTAGGAGGAGCTATTGTTAGTTAGGAGGCTAGGAGGAGCTATTGTTAGTTAGGAGGCTAGGAGGAGCTACTGTTAGCTGGGAGGCTAGGAGGAGTTACTGTTAGTGAAGAGGCTAGGTGGAGCTACTGTTAGCTGGGAGGCTAGGAGGAGCTACTGTTAGCTGGGAGGCTAGGAGGAGCTACTGTTAGTTAGGAGGCTAGGAGGAGCTACTGTTAGCTGGGAGGCTAGGAGGAGCTACTGTTAGCTAGGAGGCTAAGAGGAGCTACTGTTAGTTAGGAGGCTAGGAGGAGCTACTGTTAGCTGGGAGGCTAGGAGGAGCTATTGTTAGTTAGGAGGCTAGGAGGAGCTACTGTTAGCTGGGAGGCTAGGAGGAGTTACTGTTAGTGAAGAGGCTAGGTGGAGCTTCAAACGTCATGATCATCGAATAACTTCATATTTTTTTTTTTTTTAAAAAGCAGAGGACAAATATTTTAGGCAAACAAACCTGTTTTTATTAACAAATTACAACATGAAACAGTTTCACAGTATAAACATTAAACAAGTTCCCTTCACTACACGCAATTGTTTCAGAAAAAAAAGTCATTAGTGCAAAACAAGAAACAAAAAGAAAAAGGAACAATGTAACAGAAATATAAACAATATAATATAACAATGTAAACAAAAGCAACAATGTAACAATAAATGTAAAATCTGCTCAGAGAGGGAAATGTTGACTCATTCATTTTCCACCACAGAAGTGGGTCTGCATCCCGTGTAGTTGTGTAGTTGTGTAGTCCCGTGTAGTTGTGTAGTTGTGTAGTCCCGTGTAGTTGTTTAGTTGTGTAGTCCCGTGTAGTTGTATAGTTGTGTAGTCCATGTAGATGTATTTCAATGACGGCATCAGTACTACAGATGAGGGTGGAGATCCTGACGCACACAGACCTGGAGAGAAGCTGCACTCACAAACTCGCAAGTATCGATCTCATATCGATACTAGCCATGGTATCGGTATTTAGATCAATACGCCCTAATTTCAAGCTTTCATTCATGTTTTGCAGTTTTAAATGATGATGTATATTCTTTAAAATGTAAAGAGTCGTTCTTCTTCTTTTTTTTTATTAGTGTGTCTCCTCTGGGACGAGGCTCTGGGCTCAGTTTGGGAGGAATCAGATGATCTTTGATATTCTAATGAGGGCTTCCACCACCATCAAAGACAAATGGAGCTGAGGCTGTTGTTAGGAAGACTTGACTCCCCAGAATAAATTCAGTATAGAACAGTGGTGTGGTGGTGCCTGATGCTTTCTGGAGAGAACGTCCTGGTTCAAGCATCTCCAGGAACTCCTGGTTGTCTGTCTCTCTGTGTCAGTCCTGAGATGGACTGGAGACCTGTCTAGGGTGGACCCCCTTTCTCGCCTGATGAGGAGGAGGAAGAGGATGAGATGAGATGAGATGAGATGAGATGAGATGAGATGAGATGAGATGAGATGAGATGAGATGAGATGAGAGTTTTCTCCTTCTCAATGATGTTGATTCCTTTTCCTTTCTCGGTCTCAGGGATCGACCAAAGCTGAGGCTGAGGCTGATTATTCAGTATTTTCACAGATACACTCAGGTGTGCTGCTTTAGGAAGTTACCAAGTGAAAGTAGGTCAGGGGAGAGTTTTTTTTTTTTTTTTTTAATCTTTTTAGTATTCTCAGTTCTTAGTCTCTGTATGTTGACAGCGTTCATTAGAATCTAAGAATATTTCTCTGTCTCTCACATGCATATCTCATCATGCGTATCTTTTGCACCCAAATCCATCTCCTTCATGTTTTCTTCCTGCTGAGTATTTGACACAGTTTTTTTGTTTGGTTTGATTTCTAATCATTCCGTCTCGCTGAGGTTTTCCTGTTTGGACCTGGTGCTCTTGAACACCACATACTCACCAGCTGCTTCCAACATGGACAGAACAAGCTATTGTTTATAAAATGGGTGAATTTAAAAAAAACTCTTTGTTTACATTTGTAGTTTCTTGGTTTGGTTGTTTTTGTTTTAACCTTTGCATCTTAGAGATGGTTTAGTCCAAAGTGTATTTAAGATCCCGAGACATTCCGGGTACCTGAAAGGCTCTGGGGTACCTTTAAGGGTCCGGGTACCTGTAAGGCTCTGGGTACCTGTAAGGCTCCGGGTACCTGTAAGGGTCCGGGTACCTGTAAGGCTCTGGGGTACCTCTAAGGGTCCAGGTACCTGTAAGGGTCCAGGTACCTGTAAGGGTCCGGGTACCTGTAGGGCTCAGGGTACCTGTAAGATGTTTTACATCCAGTATCACTGCCGCCACGTTGGTTTTTCCCTGTTCTGAGTTCTGAATTCTGAGGTTTCATAGACATCATTTATGCTTCGAGGCTGCTCTCATTCTGACAGTGAACCTTACTGGGGCCTAAATCAAGAATCCTACAATCTGGTTGAACCTCAAGAGGACAGACAAGAGTGTGTAGCTGTAGGAGGACAGTCTCCACTGGAGGAGGCCCACCAGTGAATGGAGATGGGGAGGCTCTTGTGTCCATGCTTCAGCAGTGCCTCCAGTTCCAGAGGATCTCACAAGGTGGGAAAAAGATCCCTGTAGGCAGGAGCCAACCTCAGCGATGTGTTGGTGTCTACACAGCACAGTCCACTAGTCCACTCCTCGTTCCATATTGTCCTCCATTGGACCCTGTCTGCTGTCCTGTCAGTTTCAGCCATGGCTGGCCTCCCTGGCCCAAAAGATCCAGGAGTTGGAGGGAAGAATCTCTACGCTCTACCAGATCCAAGAAGCTGAGAAGCTCCTGGACACCATCGTCTTCACACCACCTCACCCTGAACCTGATCCCACCACCCCCAACACCACTCCTTTGGATACTGCCACCGCCCCTCACTGTCCCATCAGGACACCTCCATCCCACCCTGCGTCTGTCTCTGTTCACCACCGCCCCACAGCTGCTTCTCCACCCAGCGTCTCCAAAGTCTCCGGGACACTTCTTGGGGCTGAACCGAAGGCTCCGATAAGTTCAAGTCCATCCCACCAGGAGGAATGGTCACAGATCAGAGCCTGCACCAGGAAAAAGAATTTCACTGCAAGCTCCTCATTTTCATCTTCACCGGGAGAACAAGTAGGATATCGTCATCCTGCAGGATTTCCCCTCCTTACCTGCGGGATCCCAGTGTCCTCCTCCATCCTCCCGGCTGTCCCATGGATCCCGCAACTCTCCATCATCACCGCCCTGTCCACCTGCTGCACCAGAGCACCACCAAGCTTTACACCTGCCCCCCAGCTGGCCTGGGACCCTCCCGTCAACCCTCCATCAACTTCTGCCCCTCCAGCCATGCAGACCCCACGTCCACTTTTCCCTCCCCCGACTTTAACTGTTGGTGACTCCATCGTAACAATCATCCATTGCTCGTTGCATCTCAGCTCCGGGACGGGACTGAACCTTCTCCTCCTCGTCCTCCTCCTCCTCGTCCTCCTCCTCCTCTGTCTGGTCCAGGTTCAGATTGTAACATCCTCCTCCTTTTGTCTTTATCTCTTGTTGCTGTGTCTTCTCTGTAGTTTCTTTCTTTTCCTCTGACAGGTAAACAAAGAACAACTCTCAGGTTTCTGCTCTGTTTCTTTTATCGTTATCAACAGAAACAAGACCAGCGTCATGTTCCTGTCAGAGATGATCAGAGATGATCATTATTAATGGTCAAAGACAAATCCTCAGTCCTCCTAAGCTTTATAAGGAGTGAATGTCTGTAAACTGGAGAGAAGACAAGATGAGGAGGGTCTGGTTGGTTTAACAAACTTACAAAATAAAATTTCCAATATGCAAAAAAGAGCTGATGTAACGCCAACCAGAACCTAATGAATAAAGAGGCCCTTCTTCCTCCTCTCTCTTCTCCTTCTTTCCTTCTTCTCCTCCTTGGTTTTGGAGAGTGTCAGGAACCCCGTTCTCCAGCAGTGACTCAGAAACAAACTCTCTTCTTCTTCTTTGTTTCTATTTCTGACTGCGTCTCTGCAGAGACACAACGAGAAGCTACTCATGCATCATTCAGGCCGTCAGTCATAACGCAAACACAAAATATAGAAATATATAGTCAGACTGATTAATTTTAGAGTTTCTAAAATGAATCAGTTGTATTCTAACACTATAGAGTTTCTCAGTATCTCATTGAGAGCCTGTGAAGGGTTAATTATTCCTCCTACTACCAGGTAACTGGCATCCATGATCCTCGTGTTAGCTTAGCATCAGCATGCTGCGCATTAATTAAGTTTTGATTTTAAATGTCTCATCTTTCTTAATCTATCTGTCATGAGAACAGATGGGGGATGACTGGAGGTCAAAAGCTCCGTTGCCACAGTTACCGTCTCCTTGGTAACAGGATCACTGCCTCTTGTCTCCTCCTGTCTCTGTCCTCCTCCATCCCCTTCTTCACTTTCCTTCCTTCCTTCCTTCCTTCCTTCCTACCCCTGTCATTCAGTTTCCACTGGTCAGAATCAGATTCAGAAACTTTATTTATCCTTTGAGGAAATTGTTTCATTGCTGTCGCTGCATGAAGTGATAGTTTCAAGGTGACGGAGTCAAATCCAAATAGAATAAAGAAATGTAAGAAAATATTTAAAATCAAATATTTTAAATTAGATTCAACATTCTTATTGTTCCCCTTTAGCCCCTCCTCTTAAGCCCCTCCCCTTTAAGCCCATCGCTGTCTACCCCCAATTAAGCCCCTCCCCCAGGCGGCGCTGAAACACAGACAGCAAGTGGGAACTGAAAACCAGAGAATGGAGAAACTCCAGACGTCATAAAATAAACCTGTAGGGGAAAAGAAGTAGTAGAGCCCAGTAGGTGGTTTGTGGTGACGAGGTGGAGGTGAGTGGTTCAAACGCTCAGAGTGGATCATGAATAATAGACGAGGACACGTTCAAGGGCCTACGGTAAACTCCGTAAAGATAGATAGATAGATAGATGTTGTAGATTTTTATATAATATAAAAACATAAGATAGATTGTACTTTATTAAATATATAAAACTAAGTATATACTTTATCTATCATACTCTATCTATCTATCTATCTATCTATCTATCTATCTATCTATCTATCTATCTATTATGGGATGGAAGCGGTTGAATCGAAGCCTGCAGTGACTTTAAATTGAAAGGGGCGGGGTCGGCGGCTGCAGTCCTGCTCTCTGATTGGCTGGGGAGCTCTATTATGGTAATGAGGTGCAGTCCCGTTCTGTGGATGGCTGCAGGCCTCTGTTATGTTAATGAGGAGGGCGTGGCCTGTTGCCGGAGCCTCGCTGTGCTGAGAGCCGCCTCATTGTGTGGTCGCTCAGGGTCTGGACGCTCCGTCACTCCGTGGATCAGTGGATCAGTGGATTTATCCCCGGAGGATTTACCGTGGAAATTACCGGAAGGTTTGGATTAACGGCGGCGGAGCGGGCTCGTGTCTGCAGGATGTCTTCACGTGGACACGCCGAGGTGAGCACCTCTTCCTCCTCTTCCTCCTCTTCCTCCCCTTCCTCCATCTCTTCCTCCACCTCCTCCCCCTTCTCCTCCTCCCCCTTCTCCTCCTCTTCCTATTACTCTTCCGTCTCGCTGCGTGATTGTGCGTTTTTGATTGACGGCTGTCAGTCACTCATTCATTAGACATGCGCAGTAGCGACAAACAAAAACAAATAAATAAATAAATACCGAAGCAGATTCAGTCCAGACATCCTGCAAATTCACTGAGGCTGAGTGTGTGTGTTAGTGTTAAATGTTTGTTGTGCAGGATCAGAGTCTTTGTCTGTATTTTTCTTTAACACACACTCTTTATCTGTGAGTCTTAGTCCTGGTCCAGGTCCTGGTCCAGGTCCCTGGTCCTGGTCCCTGGTCCCTGGTCCTGGTCCTGGTCCTGGTCCTGGTCCCTGGTCCCTGGTCCTGGTTCAGGTCCCTGGTCTTGTTCTGTGGTCCTGGTCCCTGGTCCTGGTCTGTGGTCCCAGGTCCAGGTCCAGGTCCCAGGTCCAGGTCCCTGGTCCTGGTCCACCGTGAGGTCTGCGTGGTCCTGGTTCAGTTAGAATCAATATTAATTTTTTCATCTTCCTTTAAGACTTAAAAGAATCACCACTGGATCAATCACCAATCAAACACCGGGCTGAAAGTCCTGCAGCCACAGAGGTAGAAGGGTCCAGGTCCTCCTCCAGATCCAGGTCCAGGTCCTCCTCCAGATCCAGGTCCAGGTCCTCCTCCAGATCCAGGTCCAGGTCCTCCTCCAGGTCCTCTGGTGTAGCTCCTAGCTGAGCCTAAAGGAATCTGGTCTGAGGAGTGACTCCAGGACAGGAGCTGTGATGTTAGTGAGGAGGTGTCAGGGAGGAGGTGCAGGGAGGAGGTGTCAGTGAGGAGGTGTCAGTGAGGAGGTGTGATGTTAGTGAGGAGGTGTGATGTCAGGGAGGAGGTGTCAGTGAGGAGGTGTCAGTGAGGAGGTGTGATGTTAGTGAGGAGGTGTGATGTCAGGGAGGAGGTGTCAGTGAGGAGGTGTCAGTGAGGAGGTGTGATGTTAGTGAGGAGGTGTCAGGGAGGAGGTGTGATGTTAGTGAGGAGGTGTGATGTCAGGGAGGAGGTGTCAGTGAGGAGGTGTGATGTTAGTGAGGAGGTGTCAGGGAGGAGGTGTGATGTCAGTGAGGAGGTGTCAGTGAGGAGGTGTCAGGGAGGAGGTGGCAGGGAGGAGGTGCAGGGAGGAGGTGTCAGGGAGGAGGTGGCAGGGAGGAGGTGTCAGTGAGGAGGTGTGATGTTAGTGAGGAGGTGTGATGTCAGGGAGGAGGTGTCAGGGAGGAGGTGTGATGTTAGTGAGGAGGTGTGATGTCAGGGAGGAGGTGTCAGTGAGGAGGTGTGATGTTAGTGAGGAGGTGTCAGGGAGGAGGTGTGATGTCAGTGAGGAGGTGTCAGTGAGGAGGTGTCAGGGAGGAGGTGGCAGGGAGGAGGTGCAGGGAGGAGGTGTCAGGGAGGAGGTGGCAGGGAGGAGGTGTCAGTGAGGAGGTGTGATGTTAGTGAGGAGGTGTGATGTCAGGGAGGAGGTGTCAGGGAGGAGGTGTGATGTTAGTGAGGAGGTGTGATGTCAGGGAGGAGGTGTCAGGGAGGAGGTGTGATGTTAGTGAGGAGGTGTCAGGGAGGAGGTGTGATGTCAGTGAGAAGGTGTCAGGGAGGAGGTGTGATGTCAGTGAGGAGGTGTCGGGGAGGAGGTGCAGGGAGGAGGTGTCAGGTAGGAGGAGTCAGGGAGGAGGTGTGATGTTAGTGAGGAGGTGTCAGGGAGGAGGTGTGATGTCAGGGAGGAGGTGTCAGGTAGGAGGAGTCAGGGAGGAGGTGCAGGGAGGAGCTGGGCTTGAGCCCGTTGCTACGTATGAGGCATCGTGTCATTGATCCATAGAACGAGTCACATCCACAGACTGAATCCTAGAATCTGATCTATGAGACTGAAGAGAAATAAATAGCAGATCTACTTTAGAACCATTGTTGCTCTTCATCCATGTGGTATTAACCAGGTAAAATGATTCCTGCTCCATCCAATCATTCAGTGTTTGGAGAATATCTCTCCTCCTCTTCTTTCCACCATGTTCTCCTCTCTAAGCCTCTTAAAGTTCTCCTCCCTGCTCTCAGCACATCTCACTGCAGAACCTTCTTTAGGAACCTTTCATCTCTGCCTCCATCTAGGAACAACTCTGAGAAAACATCAGGGTAATAATTCATTTATCTCAGGATTAGTCAACTCTTTGCTCTAAGAGTTTTTATGGGACCAGGTCTCCAAGAGGGACGTTGTTCCTGTGATTAACCACCAGTCATGAGCTAGAGATTAAATTATTATGGACTGTTGATGTGCTGCAGGTTAAAGTCTAGATTTTATGGGTCATTCCAGGTTAAAGACTAATCCACAGAAACAGATTCACCATTAAATAACAGTTGGCTTTTATCAGCTGATTCCTAGTAAATCTAACTAGTGTTTCACCTAACGAGGCTCCTGGAGACATTGAAGATTCAACTTTCTTTTCATTCCACATGTTCAGGTCCAGATCAACTAAATCCAGTTCATCATCAACCAGAGGTTCAGTCAAAACTTAGAGCTGGAGAACAGACAGTGGGACATAAGAGGGACGGGACAGGCTGGTCTATAGCACATGGACATAAGAGGGACAGGACAGGCTGGTCTATAGCACATGGACATAAGAGGGACGGGACAGGCTGGTTTATAGCACATGGACATAAGAGGGACGGGACAGGCTGGTTTATAGCACATGGACAATATTTACAGATGGAAACTATGAACAGGAGAGAGATCAGCATCTACACGATGACTGACTGAGCTACTATGAACATGTTCTAAAGGTGGAGTAAATGTTAGTCGACTAGAAACAGGAAGTAGAACATCATTTACTCTGGAGGATGGGGACAGATGATAAATCAGGACATATGAAGACAGATAAAGGGAACATGAAATAAATGATAAGCAGTAGCTGCTGCGGGTGAAATATTGGCTCCGTTGTCTAATCTGAATCTAATCTAATCTAATCTTCTGTCCGTTTGTTTTCCTGGATGCTCAGAGGTCAAAGGTGGTCTTCTAGAGCATCGTGTTCAGACCAGGGACCACTGAACCCATGACACAAACAAACCGAACCCTAACCCTAACCCCTAACCCCTAACCCCTAACCCTAACCCTAACCCGACTGAACCCATGACACAAACAAACTGAACCCTAACCTTAACCCCTAACCCTAACCCCTAACCCCTAACCCCTAACCCCACTGAACCCATGACACAAACAAACCGAACCCTAACCCTAACCCTGACCCCACTGAACCCATGACACAAACAAACCGAACCCTAACCAGTGAAAAAGGCTGATTTCTGGTGTTAGTGTAAACTCAGTGTGAACGCCTCCATTGTTCTGTTGTGTCAAACCTACACCTGCTGTCTGATGGAGGTCTGCTGGCGTCGGTTTTGTTCGTTAACCTCAGGGTGAGCTTGGAACCAATGACTGTGAGTCTCCGGTGGGTGGATGAGAATAATGTTGTTATTCCAGTGCAGGAAGATTGGTGGCGTCGCTCTAAAAGCCTCCGTCGGGTATTATGTTCAACACTGAGCAAATCTGAGCCGCGGGACTCGTCTTTTGTTCTGATCCTCTGGAAATTAAACTCCGTCACAGGGAGAAGATGAACCTCCATCCATGTATCCATCCGTCCATCCATCCATCCGTCCGTCCGTCCGTCCGTCCGTCCGTCCGTCCGTCCGTCCGTCCGTCCGTCCGTCCATCCGTCCATCCATCCATCCATCCGTCCGTCCGTCCGTCCGTCCGTCCGTCCATCCGTCTGTCCATTACTGGTTTAGTTTAGTTCTTCTCGTCTTTACAGAGTTGTTGTAGTTCAGCCTCATTGGAGGGTTCTCCAGATCATTGGAGGGTTCTCCAGCATCAGCCTCCTGTTTAAGGTCCGGCCTCGGCATCTCGGTAGGATCCAGACCTGGATCCAGACCTGGACTCTGACTAGGCCCCTCCACAGTCTTCATGTAGTCGGTCTCCATCTGAGGTCATGGAGGAGGAGGAGAAGGAGAAGGAGGAGGAGGAGGGGATGTAGGGGGAAGGGGGGGGGGGGGGTCCTCAGATCCTCAGCGATAGCAGATGAGGGAGTTAGGAAGACAGGAAGTTCTCAGACCTTTAATCTCTGAGAGGGTTTGATTTCCACTTTCCCATCACCCTCCTCTGTGGCTGCAGGGCGCTGTGGTAGAACTAATCAAAGACTCCTCCTCCTCCTCCTCCTCCTCCTCCTCCTCCTCTTTCTTTGCCTCAATGCTTTCTTGACAAAATTCAGTTTTAACTGTGATGCAACGTGATGAAAGGAGCTGGGAGGACTCTGAGACTCTGCTGGTTTCCTCTGCAGCTTCATGATGATTGGTTGGAGTGATTGTAACTCAGTGCTGCAGAATGAGAGTCCTGCAAAGCCCCCCTTCTATGGGCTAGTAGAGTCCCCCCCAGCCCCTGCACTCCTCCACCAGCTCCTGCCACTTCCCCTCTTCCCAAGGCTCAGAGGTGATGACCATGTTCATCACTAAAAGGTGACAGAGACCGTGCAGCCCGTTATTATTCCTCTCCTGAGGTGAAGCCAGTCTGATGTTACTGACCCTGAGCCTGAAGTCGTTGTAATGACCCAGGATCAGGACCTCGGTCTTGCTGGGAAGCCGTACATCCAGGTCCAACCACAACAGCACGTCAGTGACAGCCAGGGGCTCCAGGTACCCTCTTTCTGCACCGAAGGGCCTAATCTCTTTCACGGTGCTGGAGAAGCTGTGGGCCACACTTGTAGATGAGGTCGGATGATGAAGGAGGGTAGGCCAACGGGTCCTGGGGAAGACAGGGCTGCCACGAGGACCTCTTCAACCTCTGTCACATTTGGCTCTGTGAACTTGACTTTGATGTTGGTTTGATTCTGGTCTTTGTTCTGTCTCTTGTCTCATCCTGAAGATGTTTAATAAATCAGAGTGTGGACAGATGTTAGGGAGCAAAGACCCGTTCACCCATTCAGACCAGGATGAACCCATTAAATCCACCATTAATGTATTCATCTGCTGACAGGTCCTTGGATCAACAGACTCCAATTCAATTCAATTCAATTCAATTCAATTCAATTCAATTCAATTCAATTCAATTCAATTCAATTCAATTCAATACAAAATGTCTCAAGACACTTTACAAAAAACAGCCTGCAACCTCCAGATCAGCCTGAAGGAAAAACCAGAACCAGAACCAGCTCATAGGGAGGGGCCATCTGTCTTAGACCAGCCGGGTAGAACCAGAGAAGATAGAGAGAAGCAGAACAGGAGAAACAGATAAACTAACTTCTGTCATAGATACAAACATCAAGCTGAAGGAAACATGTAGGATCTAGTAATATAACACATAGCTGATGATCTGTGACAGTTTGTGAGTATAACAGGAATCATGGGCAGGTTGGTGAATAGTTCATCTAGGTAGGAGTGGACACCTGGAGGAGGACATGAAGACTGGGACAGATGTAGTTTATGGAGCTCCACAGGTCTGATACACAGACTCCAGACCATGAAGACTGGGCTGGTTGATGAGGCCACGGCAGCAGATGTAGCTTAGAACTCCACAGGTCAGATATTCAGCCTCCAGACCAGAGACCCTCACAAGAAGATGGAGGGGAGAGAGGGAGACACAGTGGTTAGTAAATTATAAGAGACATAAAATAAAATGATAAGATATTAGAGCGAGAGTTACAGACATGTCCTCAGTGCATCGTCCCCCTGCAGCCTAGGCCTGTAGCAGCATAACTAAGAGGACAACATGATTAGTTTGTTTATCCAGACGTAGGGGCAATGTCTGGACCACAGGACCAGGTCCCAGGTAGAACTGGTCCCGTGAGAATAGAACTTTTTACACTGAACAGCTTGAAGAAAAGACCCAGAGCTGAAAGGGTTAATGTGTCTGAGGCTCGTGGAGAAGTTTAACTCGGCGTTAGAGACTCTTTGTTGTGAAGTTTTCAGTAGTTCAGTCATGAGGCTGAAATCTCTTCTAGAATTTATTCTCACCTCAGGTTATCACGCTGTGGTTTGTGTAGCGTCTGAATCATACATGAATACTAAACAACTCCTGCATAATACATTAAATAGTAGCATGCATATTTTACAGGAAGCAGCCGTGCGACGTGTTGCTGCCTCAGATCAGTTTCATGTGTTTAGTTCTTCACACTGAGACACGTCCAGGCCTGGAGGATGGAGAATGGAGGACGGAGGACAGAGGAGGACGAGGGATTTTAAAATATTAATCATTACATTAATTATGTCACTGCAGACACCTGAGGACGTCACCCTGGTCTTGGTTCTGGTCCGGGTGGAGACGCTACAGTCTCCAGATGGAATAAAAGGAATGAAACATGTGGACTGATGTGACCACAGACGTTTGAGCTCATTTTGTGTTTTCCAGTTTGTTCTGAGACTTTAGAGCCGACAGATGTTTCATGAAGAGCTGAAACAAACAGTCCAGCTGTGTTTGGGATTTACTGGAGACAAATAAACCCTGAACACAGCGCCTCCATCACTGTCACGGTTTAATGAGTTTAATGAAACAGAAATGAGATTATAGACGTGGAATTATAAAACACATACAAACAGAACAAGGTAAAAAGTAACAGGTTAAAGGCAGTGACCCAGAAGAACCGGCCAGCTACAGACAAACCAACGTTACCGAGAGATGAAGACAAAATAAAAATGTGTAATTGGGGGTTGTTCCTGCTGGATCTGATGGTTTTAGTCTGGTTTTAGCTCCAATGTGTTCATACAGAGGCTGAGCTAAAAAAAGAAAGAAATCAAACTTAGACTTAGACAGACTTTAATGATCCATGAGGGAAATTACTTTGTCACCGTAGCTTCGGTGCACATAAAAGTAAAAACTATAAGGTTAGATTAAAATTATTATTGAGCAAAATAAACAAATTTACAGTATTAACGAGTAGTTGACAAAAACAGTGATGTGGTTGTTTGGCCGTTTGCATAGCAACAGCAGCATGGGTGGTGTCTGATGGTGTCTCTTGTCGCTGAGGGAAGGATGTAAACATTACGGAGTGTGTCTTCCCGTAGAGTCTGAGGCCGGGTACAGACGGACTGTGGTCTATGAACCAGGTCTCCACAGTAGCCTACTTGGAAGGCTCAACATCACAGAGCTACTGGAAACAGAGACAGACTCTGGGACCAGTAGACTCTGGGCCAGTAGACTCTGGGACCACTAGACTCTGGGCCAGTAGACTCTGGGACCAGTAGACTCTGGACCACTAGACTCTGGGACCACTAGACTCTGGACCACTCTTGGGACCTAACTCTGGACCACTAGACTCTGGGACCAGTAGACTCTGGACCACTAGACTCTGGGACCTCTAGACTCTGGGCTCTGGGATCACTAGACTCTGGGACCAGTAGACTCTGGGCTCTGGGTCTGTCTGGTCCGGGACGTGATAATAAAGAAATGTTTAAATGTGAAAACTTGAGTGGAGACGTTTCTGTAAATGTTTGAGATCGTCAGACATGAATCAGGGCTCCGTTCAGACTGAACCTGATCTCTAGTCTCACCTGTCCTCGTCCTAGTTCTCAGAAAACCAGCTTCCCACAATGCACCTGGGTAAAGATAAAAGCACTGACCCCTCCTCTTCTTCTTCTTCTTCTTCTTCTCTCAACAGATTTCTGAGCAGAGGAGTTGATCAGGGTTGAAACTACATTTGAAGTAGGGCTTCTTCTTCTTCTCTTCCTGGATTTGGACCTTTCTCCTTCACTGATTGGCTGTGCTGCCCTGAAGCTGCTTGTGATTGGACAATCCCAAATTCAAGGTAAGAGGTCGTTCCTTTTTCTTTTTGACTCATGTAGAGACATTTTCAAAGTGCTTTAAACTGGGGAAGTTTCTTCTGTCCCATCCATGAACACAAATAACTTATTTATTTATTTATTTTATTTTATGTGTTGCTAGTTTTGGATATTTTGATTAATTCCTCTTTGAGACAAGATAAGCTTCTCTTTGGAGGAAATCTCTTCTTCTGGATCGTATAATGAGCTCATGGTAGAATGTGATGATGTCCAGGAGAAATAAAATGTCCAAAGGCTGAATTGTGTGTACGTTGCCTCCTGTAGTGAATCAGTAGCATTTTGGAGCCAGATTCACTTTCACTCACTCCAACGTGGAGGAACTTTGGGTTCTTTGGTTTGATCCAGATGGAGAGTGGACCTGGTTCTGTTTTAACGAGAACCAAAATTTGTGTCTAAAATGGGAATTAATGTATTTTCACGGTGAACTTGTGATTTGAATCAAATGTTTTATATGTAAATCACAAACGAACAAAAGCTCAGAGCAGGAAAGAAAAAGTCAGTGAAAAGCTGAACAAGGACATTTGTCCTGTGACAGCTGATGAATGGCTCCTTATGAATTATTCATGAGGTAATAACAGTTCTGTCAAAGGAGAACAGGATCAGGTTAAAAAGAATCAGATTGATCCCGTTTCCATCCAGATGGAACAGCGGATCTGTGACTCTGAGGCCAGTGTGTCCAGGGTTTAGTCTGCACTCAGTTTTCCCAACATGTTCCCACGGGAACAGCCGAGGTTAAAGACCTGCTTGAACCTGAAAAGACACAGATAAAGAGCTGAAGACAACAGGACCAAGAGTCCCTGAATGCATCACATTCTCAGAACTAATGTCGGACTGAAACTGAGGCTAAATGTAAGAAATGGAAACATTAGGAAACAGTGAAGGAACTTTTTGTCCTGGTGTGTTTAAAGGCCATCTGATCATTAGTCAACTCATGTCTGTCTGGACCTGGTCTGTCTGGTCCGGGTCTGTCTGGTCCTGGTCTCAGTGTTGTGTTCTGTCCACTTTTCTGAATAAAACCAATAGAAGTTACTGAAGTGTTGTGGGCCAGACTAGACCCTCTGATGGGCTGTTTTTGGACCACGAGCCGTATGTTTGACTCCTGTGATCTGGACTCAGAAGAAGAAGTTGAACTCTTCGTAAAGTTGAAACTACTCACGACTGAGGCTTGATGCTAATGGAGATGCTAATGTCGATGCTAAAGGTGATGCTAATGGTTTAAGGTGGAGGTTTCAGATGAGCTTCGTGGGGTTTCTGCCTCACCCTCTGCAGATTACATCAATGTCAGAATCAGAATCAGCTTTATTGCCCAGGTACAGTATCGGTATGTGAACTCATACAAGGAATTTGACTCCGGTCACTTTGCTCAATGGTGCAACAAAATAAAAAACAACACTTCAATAAGCATTAAAAACGTATGAAAAATGAATAGAAAAATGGTACAACATAAATAGACTTTCACAATTAAAAAATAGAAAAATAAAATATACATCTATGCACCTGTATATATAGTGTATACAGTTAGTATGAACATGAATACGAAAAGTCTTTGTCTGTTGTTACTTTTAAATAATTGAAAATTAAGAAATAATAAAGTTTTCATATCTGCTTGGAGCTCTGTGAGTTCACTGGTGGGTTTTATTTCTATGAAGGTGAGATTTCTCCTGCAGGAGTGATGTTTCCCAAATGTCCCAGTTTACTTGAACCCACCACGTACTTAGTGGATCTGATGGTCTCGGAAACAGAAATATTAATTCATTCATTCATTCATTCGTTCGTTGTTGTGTTTCTCCTGCAGGAGTGAAATGTGTTGGATTCAGTTTGACTTTGATTGGTCTCCTCTCAGGTTCAGCTTTAAAGAGACGATGACTCCTCAGATCTAAATTCAGCCCTGAACTCTTCATACGTCTCGTTTTAATTTTAACAGCTCCCGACTCAAACGGTTTCCTGCCAATGTAGGTTTATCTGACAGCTTAAAGACTCTCTCTCCAAGCTGCCAAATCAAACCAACCACCAAATGCTGCCTGTGTTCAGTGTCGTCCTGACAGAGGAGCTGAAGGTCCCAGAAACTTCACACCACCTCCTACGAGTCGGTGACAGATACAAGTCTAAAAGGTGGAGAGATTACATTTAGAGGATTTAAAGTGGTGATGTCTCTGTGAGCAGCCCTCCCATCATAGATGAGTCAGACATGGCTAATATCTGGAACTGTCCCCCAGGACATGCTAATGGCTATACTAATGTCAATAGGAATGGCGATGCTAATGCTAATGCTAATGGAGTGTTGAGTCTGATGGTTGTTGGCCTGGGAGGTTGTGTTTGAGGAAAGAACTCAACTCCAGATGCTAAAGGCATTTCTAATAGAGATGCTAAAGACAAAGTTAATCGTAATGGCGATGCTATGGGCAAAGCTAATGTTGATAACACTAATGGCAAACAAAGGCATGGAAACATAGGTGATGCTAACGGAGACGGTAGCAGTAATGCTAATAGCCAGCTGGGTCTGATAAAGACTCTCTACTCCATGTCCTCAGAGTTGTGCAGCGACATTGGCCTCCATGATGAGTTTAGCATTTAGCTAGCATCATTAGCAGTTAGTTTTAGAATCAGAGCTGCCGTCTAATGGCAGGTTTGACCTGTGAAAGTGTCTGAGTGCCAACAGTTCCAGACAACAACAAAATAACCAAAGGACTGGCTTCTGAAGAACCAGACATGTGAACATCACTAGCTGCATGGTGTCTTGGCTATTGCTGTGGTTGCTGCATTTGTTGACCAGGCTTTAGCTTTGAGCTAGGCTAATGGCTAATACCTACATTTAAGTGATGAATGACTCTTTTTGGTTTTAACAACTTTGATTTTTTCCACAGACATGATAATGGTTCTTAAAACATCTCACCAAAAGGACTACAGCTGGCTAACGCTGGGACATTCACTATTAAGATGATTAATATGTGTATGTCCTCTTAAATAAATCAATGGAAAAAATAGCTTCAGTGGTAGCTGACAGATATCTGTAGACGCTGTTTCCATGAGTTGAGAAAAGGAACTGCATGCTCCATTTCCGAGCGTGAAATAACATCTTTTCAGAAATAACACGGGGCCACATGAAATCCGACCTTGGGCCGTGATTGGGCTGCGGGCCAGACTTTGGACAGCCCTGTATTAAACTGAAAACTGGTTTGTAGAAGAGTCCACACAGACGGAGTCCTCTTGTGCGGTAACTGAACTTTTTTTGCCAATCTTAAGAGCCCGTTGGTATTTTCAGAGTCTCTCTCTCTGGGATTAAGGTCGACAGGGATTATCTGCAGCAGACGCCACAAAAACTCGACCTCCTCCTCCTCCTCCTCCTCGTTAGGAGGAGTAGATGGTTCTGGTCTTTGAGGTCATTTTTTCTTGTCGTTCTTCAGCAGAAACCAGATCAACCTTTATTTGTTCAGGTGCAGTGATGGCGGATGAATGTCTGGAACTTGGAGCTCTGTTAGTTCACTGGTGGGTTTTATTTCTATGAAGGTGAGATTTCTCCTGCAGGAGTGATGTATCAGTCCACCCACAGCCCAGATGCCCCAGCTTACTTGAACCCAGCATGTATTTAGTGGACAGAAATATTCATTCATTCATTCATTCATTTGTTGTGTTGTGGTTGTTGTGTTTCTCCTGCAGGAGTGAAATGTGTTGGGTTAATTTGGACTTTGACCTGAATATAAAACAATAAACTGTGAAGCCTGTGATTGGCCTCCTCTCAGATCCAGATCCAGATCCAGGTCCAGGTCCAGGTCCAGGTCCAGAAACATTGTTATTGTGGACGTGGCCTTGTTCCTGAGACTTTAAAAGGCTGTGGGATTAATCTCTCTGTGTTTATGTGTTCTTGAGCAGTTGGTGGTGGTGGTGGTGGTGTGTGTGTGTGTGCGTGTGTGTGTGGGGGTGGAGGGGGTGGGGGGGTACGTCTGTCTTTGGATTAAAGGAGATAAGATTTGACCTCCTCGTTTCTCTTCTCGACTTTATCCTCTCGGCTGGAAAATGCCCTAAAACCTCCTAACCCCTCCCCCACCACCACCATCATCCTCATTAACCCCCCCCCCCCCCACACACACACACACTCACACACTCCTCCACTCCTCCACTCACATCATGATCTGATGACCTTCCTGTTCTAACGTCAGGATAAATGAACCAAAATTAAAGATTTGCCGTCTTTTACAGACGACTCTTTAAATCCTGCAGAGATCTGGTCTAGAGTCAGAGTCAGTGGATCAGCTGAGACCAGGTGAGACCAGCTGAGACCAGGTGAGACCAGCTGAGACCAGGTGAGACCAGCTGAAACCAGGGTGGGGCAGCTGAGACCAGGTGAGACCAGTGAGATCCGGCTTTAGACAGCTGACCTAGGCCTGATCTGGTCCGCTAGAAATTTCAGGTCTGTCTTTGTTCCGATTTCTGGCCCTTTGGTACCTGAAACCTTCCGTCATGACCTGTTCATCGAGCATAAAAGGAATAGCACGGGGAGAGGGGGGAGAGGGGGAGAGGGGGAGGAGGGAGGTGTTCTCCAGGAGGTGGCCCACTTTAAGAAGCATTTATTCATTTGTTAGATTTTTTTGGCGAGGGCCAGAGTTCCCTGTCTGCCCCAGAAAAGAGAAGAGAAGATAACGCCCATGGTTACCTGAAGGTCTCGTCTCCTTTTAGAGGCTCATGGCTCAACATATTCCAGCCAGAAGGAGCTGAGAGACATTTTAGCTTTTTCTGTTGAGGAACAGAAATTAAGATGAAAATGAACTTTATTTATACATTTAGGATAAACCCTAACCCTGTTACCATTTCATTTATGTTGATGGTTAAACTGGCTGTAAATCCCTGAGGGTGAGTAATAATTAAATCCTGTGTAGCTTTGTGAAAGCTGAGGACAAGTTCTTCTTTTATTGTTGTTTTATCTCTTTCCCTTCTGCTTGTCATGTTTTTAAATGATCTAATGTTGTTTTAATGTAAAACACTTTGACGAGATGTGCTATATTGTTCTCTAAGTGAGGAGGCTGGATACTCATCATTCATTTTTTCTTCAGGTGGAGGTGTTTTGTTGTAGACCTGATCAGCTATTACCAGAACAGACTCACATGGAACACTGGACCACTTTCATCTAATATTTTATGTGTTAGGTCGGGTTCTTTGTTGACTTTCATTCTCACCACAGCTGAAAAACCATCAGCAGATCAGGCCTCAGCCTGGAATCCTGAAGCCAGTGAAGTGTGGACAGCTGTGCTGTAGATCATTTCTCCACCACTGCCTGTGTCTCAGTCATCGAGTGTCTGGAAGTGGATCAGGTTTCGTTGACCGGATGCTTTAGGATGGAGGTGATGTGTCTAATCCTGGAGGAGGATTAACCGGCGGGACTGAAACCCATGGACGTGTCCCGCTGTGTCTTCAGATCTCAAATCTGTCTCATCCCTTCATCTGTTATCCAACGATTCACCTTCATCCTCTCTCCTTCCTCCCAGTCTGTGGGTTACCACGGCAACCACGATGTCATCGTCGCTGTTGTCATCGGAGGAGGAGGAGTTATATTATGATCATATGTTACTTATATATGATGATGTTCTCTGGTCTCTGGTCTGTTCTCTGGTCTGTTCTCTGGTCTGGTCTCTGGTCTGGTCTCTGGTCTGGTCTGGTCTGGTCTCTGGTCTCTGGTCTGGTCACTGGTCTGGTCTCTGGTCTGTTCTCAGGTCTGGTCTCTGGTCTGGTCTCTGGTCTGGTCTGGTCTGGTCTCTGGTCTCTGGTCTGGTCACTGGTCTGGTCTCTGGTCTGTTCTCTGGTCTGGTCTCTGGTCTGGTCTCTGGTCTGTTCTCTGGTCTGGTCTCTGGTCTGGTCTCTGGTCTGGTCTGGTCTGGTCTCTGGTCTGTTCTCTGGTCTGTTCTCTGGTCTGTTCTCTGGTCTCTGGTCTCTGGTCTCTGGTCTGGTCACTGGTCTGGTCTCTGGTCTGTTCTCAGGTCTGGTCTCTGGTCTGGTCTCTGGTCTGGTCTGGTCTGGTCTCTGGTCTCTGGTCTGTTCTCTGGTCTGTTCTCTGGTCTGGTCTCTGGTCTGGTCTGGTCTGGTCTCTGGTCTCTGGTCTGGTCACTGGTCTGGTCTCTGGTCTGGTCTGGTCTCTGGTCTGTTCTCTGGTCTGTTCTCTGGTCTGTTCTTTGGTCTCTGGTCTCTGGTCTGGTCACTGGTCTGGTCTCTGGTCTCTGGTCTCTGGTCTGGTCTGTGGTCTCTGGTCTGTTCTCTGGTCCTCCCAGTCTGTGGGTTACCACGGCAACCACATTGTCATCGTCACTGTTGTCGGAGGAGGAGGAGTTATATTATGATCATATGTTACTTATATATGATGATGTTCTCTGGTCTCTGGTCTGTTCTCTGGTCTGGTCTATGGTCTATGGTCTATGGTCTATGGTCTCTGGTCTGGTCTCTGGTCTCTGGTCTGTTCTCTGGTCTGGTCTGTGGTCTGTTCTCTGGTCTGGTCTCTGGTCTGGTCTGGTCTGGTCTGGTCTCTGGTCTGTTCTCTGGTCTGTTCTCTGGTCTCTGGTCTCTGGTCTCTGATCTCTGGTCTGGTCTCTGGTCCCTGGTCCCCGGTCCCTGGTCTCTGGTCCCTGGTCCCTGGTCCCTGGTATCTGGTATCTGGTATCTGGTATCTGGTCCCTGGTCCCTGGTCCTTGGTTTCTGGTCTCTGGTCTCTGGTCTCTGGTCCCTGGGCTCTGGTCCCTGGTCCCTGGTCCCTGGTCCCTGGTCTGGTCTTTGGTCTTTGGTCTCTGGTCTCTAGTCTCTGAACTCTAGTCTGGTCACTGATCTCTGGTCTCTGGTTTCTGGTTTCTGGTTTCTGGTCTCTGGTCTGGTCTGGTCTGGTCTGGTCTGGTCTGGTCTCTGGTCTCTGGTCTCTGGTCTGGTCTCTGGTCTCTGGTCCCTCGTCTGGTCTCTGAGCCCTGGGGGACACTGAGTCCTGGGGGACACCTAGTGCCAGGGCAGCAGTGGATGAGGAGTAGTTGTGTATGTGTATGAATTGTTGTGTGTTGGAGAGGTAGGGTTCTCCTTGGTTCTTGGTTCTGGTGAGAGCCAGGATAGAGTCGGTGTGTACTTTTAAATATCTGACTTTTAAAAATGACTTTGAATTGATAACCACTTGTCTTTTAAGGAGCACGTTCAGTCTTGTTTTTCTTTTTATGTGAAACAGAAAATTGACCTGTTTACCTGTGACAAAGATCTGCTGTGTATGTGCATCACGCTGCACTGGGATTTATTCCAAACAGTGGTTCTGTCATCCATCTCTATCGTCTCTACAACATTCACACATTGAGCCTCCAGGTTCCCATGGACAATAGCCTCGTTAGAGCTCTATTCATAGGGCATGTTAGCCTGGGCACTCAGTTCCCCCCATTCAAGGACAGGTAAGTATCAGCCATTATGGTAATTAGTGACCCCAGTTTCTGGTCAAGCAAGTTTCAGGTGGGTGTTACCCACAGAGTTTTTCCTATTTAAACCTCAATTTCCCACTAGTTTATCAGAACTGAAGAAGCTACTCGGATGAGTGGCGAAACGTCTTCAAGAAATTCTACAAGTCCAGCTGACCTTATTCAACGCTTTTTGGATTACCATGACCTGGATGACTGAGAACCTTCACAGACACGTCGTCTCTACACTAAAGTTAACTGGTCATGGTTACATGCTCTTCACCTCATGTTCATTTATGAAGCCATTCTGGGTAAAATACTTCTTCTCTTTTAACGTGGAAACAAGGAGCTTATTATCTCCACTCAATTAAGCAATATTACCCGAGGTTGTGCTTTAACGTCATTTGAGGAGGACGGTGATGCAGTCAGGACTGAGGCGGCCGCAAGCATCACCGAAGTGCTCATATTACGTTAAAGCACATCCTCCTTGTTGCTATTATACAACAATTACCAACAAAATAAAGCATATAACTAAATATATATTCATGTTGATGGACATTTTGCACTTCCTGTTTCCATGGAAATAAATGGGGTCTGACTAATAACTGGAACACAATCAGCCACGTCAGTAGAATCCTATGTGTAACGGGACCTAGTTCACCACTACAGGAAATAATCCGAACCTTAGTAACGACCTAGCAACAGAAATGATTTTCTAGTCCCAGGTGAGTGTATTTTTCAGCCGCTTCCTGCTCCAGCTCTGACAGTTACAGTGTTGCCATGGAGATGGATACAATGTTGCCACAGACTTGGCGGAGCAACATTTTTAGTGATGAGTCCGCCGTGCTGTAATACTGATTTGAGCACGTTCTAAATATCTTATTGACCAATCAGACTGCTTCGTCGGAGCTACTTGTTGTATAATGGACATTTTTCACCTGTTTGTTCCAGAAATAAGAACTGAAGTGGGAAAGAAAACTTTTAGGTTTTGGCTCCAGATGTTTGGAATAAGCTTCAGTCTGAACTGCAACTATTAAACCTCACAGCTGTGACTGGGTTTAAAGCTTTGATGGGATCAGTGGAGTCCAGGCTTTCTGGATGTGAGTGTATTAATGAAGTACGTTCTCATTTACAGTGGGGGAAATAAGTATTTGATCCCCTGCTGAATTTGTAAGTTTGCCCACTTCCATAGAAATGATCAGACTCTGGTTTTTATGGTTGTTTACTGGTTATGGGTATAGACAGAATATCAGTCGAAAATGCATAAAAAACACACAATCTAAAAGTTATAAATTGTTATGTATTTTATTAAGGGAAATAAGTATTTGATCCCCAAGCACAACACAAGTCAGTACTTTGTAGAGAAACCTTTGTTGGCAAGCACAGCGATGAGACGTTTCTTGTAGTTGGTCACCAGGTTTGCACACAGCGCAGGAGGGATTTTGGCCCATTCATCTTTACAGACAGTCTCTAAATCCTTCAAGTTTCTTGGCTGCCTCTTGGAAACTCGGAGCTTCAGCTCCCTCCACAGGTTTTCGATCGGGTTAAGGTCTGGAGACTGACTAGGCCACTCCATGACCTTAATATGCTTCTTCTTGAGCCACTCCTTTGTTGTCCTGGCAGTATGTTTTGGGTCATTGTCATGTTGGAAAACCCACCCACGAGGCATCTTCAGTGTTCTTGCTGAGGAAAGAAGGTTTTTGCCCAAGATGTTACAGTACATGGCTGCATTCATTGGCCCCATAATGCGGTGAAGTTGCCCTGTACCCTTTGCTGAAAAACAGCCCCAAAACATGATGTTTCCACCTCCATGCTTAACCGTGGGTATGGTGTTCTTTGGGTCATACTCACGTTTTTTCATCCTCCAAACACGGCGGGTCGAGTTAATGCCAAATAGCTCAACTTTGGTTTCGTCAGACCACAGCACTTTCTCCCAAGCCTTCTCTGAGTCATTTAGATGTTCACTGGCAAACTTAAGGCGGGCCTGTACATGTGCCTTCTTGAGCAGGGGGACCTTGCGGGCACTGCAAGAGTTCAATCCATAACGGCGCAGTGTGTTGCCAACAGTTTTCTTGGTGACGGAGGTCCCAACTGCTTCCAGATCATTAACAAGCTCCTGCCGTGTTGTTTTAGGCTGCTCCCTCACCTTTCTCATCATCATCCTCACTCCATGAGGCGAGATTTTGCGGGGAGCTCCAGACCGAGGACAGTTGATGGTCCTTTTATGGGTCTTCCACTTGCGAATAATGGCACCAATAGTTGTCACCTTCTCACCAAGCCTTTTGCTGATGGTTTTGTAACCTATACCAGCCTTGTGCAGGTCTACAATCTTGTCCCTGACATCTTTTGACAGCTCTTTGGTCTTGCCCATGGTGCTGTAGAAGTTGGAATGTAAGAAACTGATTCTTAGAGCAGGTGTGCTTTATATACATGACGAGTTAAGATCAGGAGTATTGGTAATTAGTTGACTGAGCACAGCTGTGTGCCACATGCGCACCAGCCAATCTGTAGGAGCCTGAATTCTAAGTGAATTGTTGGGGATCAAATACTTATTTCCCTTAATAAAATACATAACAATTTATAACTTTTAGATTGTGTGTTTTTTATGCATTTTCGATTGATATTCTGTCTATACCCATAACCAGTAAACAACCATAAAAACCAGAGTCTGATCATTTCTATGGAAGTGGGCAAACTTACAAATTCAGCAGGGGATCAAATACTTATTTCCCCCACTGTATATGTTTGTTTCTGTCTTTTAATTCTGTGACTGTGTAGCTGTTATCTTGGCCAGGTCTCCCTGGTAAAACACTAGATTTCAGTTGAAATAATTTCACTGTGACAGTTCTACTGTGAAGGACATTTTAATTCTCCAGGTCCTGTTCAGACTTTAGACACAAACATTGAGAGCAGCTCAAAGCGTTTAACTTTAACTTCACTATCGTCTACATTTCTACAGAAAAACCACTCAAAACAGCCCAACCAAACCCAATGGAACAGAACTACCGTAGTAAAATGAGTCACTGAGTCCTTGTGTCCAGTGTTGATCATGTTGTTGAGTCCTTGTGTCCAGTGTGTGAGTCTGTGAGCTCCTTTAGGCTAAATGTTCCTGGTAACAGCTGATCAGTCGGAGGAATCTGATCATAGTTTCATCCTGTTTATCTCTAACTGATCTGATTCACTGGTAAATCTTCACTGGAAGTTTATTCCCAGTGTTAATGAATGGAAACATCCTCTCAGTGAAAGTGTTTTTGAAGGTGTGTATGTGTGTGTTAGTATCAGAGAAGGACAGATTTCCTCTGTTCCAGTCCAGATTCACTCTGATCCTCTGGAACTTCTTCTTTACTTAGAGAACAATGTCAGGAGCTGGTGGTGACCATGTTGAGTATTTACCTTCATAGAACCTCATTGTCTACAGTCCATGTCCGTCCACATGTCTCCCTTCGTCTGGACAGACTCTGCTGACACACCTAGTTCCCACCATGTGTTATTTCCAACCTCAACATCCCAGCTGTGAGTCCTTGAGTTAAGGCTCTCAGAGCCCAGGACAGACCAGTTAGAATCAAACCTCTCTGGATTATCAGGAAGTTGTTGTTTATCTCCTCCTCTCACACTGGTCAGATCTTCAGACAGGATCAGTTTTCTTCCAGCAGTGTTTGGATCCAGAATGACAGGAGTGTAGGAGACCAGGTCCTTCATGTTGTTCCAGATGTTGAAGGCCAGGTTGCCCAGATGTTTGGCCTGGTCTATCAGAGCTCCTGAGGGCAGCTGTGGATCATCCAGCAGGGGGCAGCGCTGGACTCTTTCCACTGCAGCCTTGTAGTTGTTGAGGAATGAGACGTCTTCAGCTCTCAGCTCCTCCTCTGTGGCTCTGACTGTGTCTGAAAGAGCTGCTATCTCTCTGCTCAGAGCCTCCATCTTCTCCTTCATCATCTGACTCTTCTGCTCCTCTTCCTCCCTCAGTGCAGCCATCCTGGCCTCCTCTTCCTCTGCTAGAAACTGGTGAAGCTTCTTGAACTGCTCCTTAATCTGCCTCTCTGTGTGTCGGGCCTGGACCTTGATGTGTTTTTCTGTTTCATCAAACTTCACTTTAACTTCTTCACAAACCTTTAACTTCTCCTTTAAGAGCTCCAGAGTTTCTGTTAACTTAGAAAATGTGTCTCTCTTTAGTCACAGTAATAAACTGTTTCCTGGTTTGTCTCAGGTGAGGGGGCGGGGCTTAACCAGAACTCATCTTATAAATGTTGAGCTTTGACCTGTTGTTGGATGTTTCAGTCCAGAGGGTTTAATCTGAGAAGGAGCGTTATCTGGTGTTTAATTGTGGACTGAGTTGCTCCAGTATGTTCTGTGAGTTTATTGATATAAACAGAGCCGCTAAATTTTTTTACATTCCTTCATAAAAATGGCCACGAAGCTAAATGCTAGGTTAAATGCTAATCCTCATTTTCCTTTCTCTCTTTGTTCGTTCACAGCTGACGTCGGCCATGACTTGCTGACATTACCCCCTCCTCCCTCCTCCACCCCCCCCCCCCCCCCCCCTCTCTCTTTCACTAAAAAATGGCCGCCTCCAGCTGGCTGTCGCCATGGCGACGACAGCGGCCGTCGCTGCTTCTTATGCTCACTTCCTGTTTCCTCTTGGCCTCGGCCACGCCCTTCCCCAAAGACCTGGAACCAATCAGCGTCGTCAGCTCGGACCGTGAGTATTAACACATGAACTCTGACGAATACATGAACCCTGAATATCTGCTTGTATGAACTCATGAACCCTGAATGTTTAACTTGTATGAACACATGAATCCTGATGAACACATGAATCCTGATGAACACATGAATCCTGAACGTTTAGCTTCTTCTTCTTTTGTGAATCGTCTTCACACATCCAGCTCTGTGTCATTTTGCCCCTCCTAGTGTCAGGTCCCACTTTGAAGAGGTCCTCCTCGGAAGGTGGTTTGGATGTCTCCAGGAAGGTGGTTTGGATGTCCTGGATGGCTCCAGGGTCCTAGCTGTACTTATGTGCTCATGTCCATCCTGCCGATTTCCACTCCCTCTTCCAAGCTGCTGCCAGCTTCCTTTACAGACAGGTCCTATGGGAAGGAAGTGAGCTGCTCTTGGGCCACCATCTTGAAGGAATGGTGGGACTTAAGTTTGCTTGGAGAGGCTGAATGTGTTGTTGTGGCATGCAGGACGTGTTTTTGATGTAGGCTGGCTGGGGCGATACCTTCACGAGCCAGTAGATACAGCCACAGCGCCAGCGCCATGGAGAGGACAAGGGCTTCTGTGGAGTTTCTAAGTACCATGGCAGCACATGAGTGAGACCCTTGCTGTGGCTTTGGCCCTCATATCCTCACTTGTTTTTTGAAAGACAGTCCAGGTGTACGCCAAGGTCATTTGGAGCCTGCTGCGAGTCCAGGTGTTTGTTTTCCACATAGATCTCCTACTCCCTTTTTGCTTCCCTGTTGTTGAGATGGAAGGCTGCTGACACTATCTTCCTGGGGCTGAGCTGTAACTGCCAGCTGCAAAGATATGCAGGCAGGATGCCCATGTCCTGGTTCAGGTCCTCCTCCAATGATGGAGAGGTCATCAGCGTATGTGTACATCCTAGTTGTCTCCGGTAGGACATGTTAAAAAGCTTCAGTGGCAGGACAGACCCCTGAGGGACCGCAGACCATCTCTGGTCTGAACAGCTGCGGTTGGACAGCATCTCCATGATGAGGTTCACCATATGCCGGTCTGGGATTGTCCTCAGCAGCTTCAGGTGGAGACCGCAGGGCCAGATGGTGTTGTGGGTGCCAGCTAGGTCAATTAAGTACTACCCCAGCTTTCTCACTGGCCTGGAAGGCATCCTCGTGACCTTGTGTGAGCAGGGTGACCTGGTCTACTGTTGACCCCGCTGGAAGCCTGTCCCCTCTGGAGCTGATTGTCTCCAGCTGGCTAGATGTGGCTGTGGACCGTCCTCTCCGAGATCTTGAAAGGGACACAGAGGAATCCTTGGTGTAGATGGTGGGTATGGGGCCCGTAGGGAGGGCTACACTGACAACTACACACTGACAACTGATGTAGCCTCGATCTTTGTAGACAGCCAGAGACTATAGACTGGAGGAGCAGGTGGAGACTGACTGGAAGTCCAGCTGAGGTCGGACAGGAGGACTGAGGCTAGTCTAGTTTGGTGATGGTGAGGTCCTCGACATTCAGTTGGAGCACTGATGGAGTGCTGACGGGGCACTGATGGAGTACTGACGGAGTACTGATGGTAGCACTGATGGAGTACTGACGGGGCGCTGGTGGAGTACTGACGGAGTACTGATGGTAGCACTGATGGAGTACTGACGGGGCGCTGGTGGAGTACTGACGGAGTACTGATGTAGCACTGATGGAGTACTGACAGGGCACTGATGGAGTACTGACGGAGTACTGACCGGGTACTGATGGGGTACTGATGTAGTACTGATGGAGTACTGATGGAGTACTATCGGAGTACTTACGGGGTACTAACGGGGTACTAACAGAGTACTGATGGGGTACTGATGGAGTATTGACAGGGTACTGACGGAGTACTGACGGAGTACTCATGGGGTACTGATGGAGTACTGACGGAGTACTGATGGAGCACTGATGGAGTACTGATGGGGCACTGATGGAGTACTGACGGAGTACTGACCGGGTACTGATGGGGTACTGATGTAGTACTGATGGAGTACTGATGGAGTACTATCGGAGTACTTACGGGGTACTAACGGGGTACTAACAGAGTACTGATGGGGTACTGATGGAGTATTGACAGGGTACTGACGGAGTACTGACGGAGTACTCATGGGGTACTGATGGAGTACTGACGGAGTACTGACCGGGTACTGATGGGGTACTGATGTAGTACTGATGGAGTACTATCGGAGTACTTACGGGGTACTAACGGGGTACTAACAGAGTACTGATGGGGTACTGATGGAGTATTGACGGAGTACTGACGGAGTACTGACGGAGTACTGACGGGGTACTAACGGGGCACTGACGGGGTACTGATGGAGTACTGACGGGGTACTGACGGGGTACTGACGGAGTACTGACGGGGTGCTGATGGAGTACTGATGGAGTACTGACGGGGTACTGATGGAGTACTGACGGGGTACTGACGGAGTACTGATGGGGTACTGACCGGGTACTGATGGAGTACTGACGGGGTACTAATGGGGCACTGATGGAGTACTGATGGAGTACTAACGGGGTACTGATGGGGTACTGATGGAGTACTAACGGGGTACTGATAGAGTACTGATGGAGTACTGATGGGGTACTGACGGGGTACTGACGGAGTACTGACGGGGTGCTGATGGAGTACTGATGGAGTACTGACGGGGTACTGACGGGGTACTGATGGAGTACTGATGGAGTACTGACGGGGTACTGATGGAGTACTGACGGGGTACTGACGGAGTACTGATGGGGTACTGACCGGGTACTGATGGAGTACTGACGGGGTACTAATGGGGCACTGACGGGGTACTGATGGAGTACTGATGGAGTACTAACGGGGTACTGATGGGGTACTGATGGAGTACTAACGGGGTACTGATAGAGTACTGACGTTTGTGTCCTGGCCTCTTGTTCGCTGGTCTGCCCTTAAACGATTGGTCGGTGATGTTAGTTTCATGAGCTGGTCTGGAACCATTTCTTTCCTACAGGGGAGGTCGTGTCCTCTTCCCCAGCTCGTATGAACAAATGAATCCTGTGTAAACACATGAATCCTGACTGTGTGTGTGTGCAGAGTCGTGTCGGTATCCAGGTTTCCAGGGTTTACTTCAGGACAACGACACGCTGCGTCTGGGTCTGGACTTTCAGACAATGTTACGGATCAATCACATGTTGTTCATCGCAGCCAGGTCTGTTCACAACATCAATTCTTCAAAAGATTTAATCGTATTCATCGCAGCCAGGTCTGAAATGCATTAGCAGTAGGTTTCAGCTTCTTCATGCACGTTCTAGTTATATTTTCACGGTTACAAAAAAGTAACAAATATTATGTTGACAAGTTGTTCATCAAATAACCAATAACAGCCCCAATGGCGATTACTTATTTATTCTTTGTCTTCTTTCTCAGGAAAACTATCAGATTAATTCATATAATTAATTAATTATGTGACACACAAGTAATCAATGTGTCAGATAATCTATAATTAGTCATTTCTCGTGTGAGGATGAATGGATGAATCTGAGTCTGAGGATGAATGTGAGGATGAATGGATGAATGTGAAGCTGACTCAGTGCTTTAACTCCTCAGGGATCACGTGTTTGCAGTGAACCTGACGACGGCTTCAGAGAGAATCCTCCCACAGCTGGTGAGTCTTCTTCTTCTTCTTCTTCTTATTACAGTTATTAGTGCCTAGTCTGTCCATTGTGTCCTTGAGCAAGACACTCAACCCACCTGTCTCCCAGTGTGAACTCCACTGGCGTATGATTGTGAGTGAGTGATGTTTGGTGATGATTCTCTGTTATCTTGAGACTCGTTAATCAATAAAGTGATCTTAAATCTTGAATCTTGAATCAGCCTGACCCGGGGCAGCTGTGACTACTGAGGTAGTTTACCACCACCACTAGGGGGTGACTGTGACTAACGCAATCAATTGTAGATACTACAATAGCAAATAATGAGAGTAAAGAAGCCTCAAATATCAGAACCAGCATGTTGCTGTCTGTGCTGGTGTCCAAACAGCTGATCATCTCATTCGTCCTCGTTGGTGTTTATCACTTATTTCTTCCTCTTCCTGTTTTTCAGAAGTTGACGTGGAGGTCCAGAGATGTCAGCAAGTGTACGGTCCGAGGGAAGAACAGCGTGAGTTCACATCTCCTACTGTTCCTGCTTTCCTTCTTCCAGAAAACATTCTGACCACGTCCTGCTTTTGATCTGGTTTCAGGACGAGTGTTACAACTACGTCAAAGTGTTGGTGCCTCGAAATGACGAGACTCTGTTCGCCTGCGGGACCAACGCCTTCAACCCGACCTGCAGAAACTACAAGGTAACGGGATAGAGTCCAGGATGCATCGGTGACGTTTTAACCATGAACTAAGAGCTCAGCACATATTGATGCTGTCTAGGCTGCAGTGGTGGAGCCGTCTCTAGGTCAATCACTTGTCTTCGTACAAAGCAAGAACTCTAATTAGTCTTTAATTAGCCTTTAATCAGGGCTAGAGCTACAAGGGACCAAGGAGCCTGTAGTCCTTCAAGGAATTATCCTTTTTCTGAATTTTATTGTTGTACTTTGACTTTTTGCCATCAACATGCTCAAAAAGTCATGAAATGTTGAAGAAGATTAAGTGGAAGGTGTTGGACTTAATTTTGAAATGAGGCCAAAGAAAATGTGTGATGTGTGAATCATTCAGCTACTTGATGTAAAGTTTCTTAGTGTTTCCTGTAACCTGTCTCCAGTGTTGGGTTAATGACGTCTAACACATCAAACCCTATTAAGTTTGACTGGCAGACGCTGACCCCGTTAAACAGAAGCTTCATACTGAGGTAGAAACTAGACGAGGAGCTTCTCTTTGAGTTTGAAGAGTTTGGATCTAAAAGCAGACACAAGGTGCTCAGAAAACGTCTGCTCTGGCTCTGGGATCAACGCCACAAAATAACATCAGCTTGAACTTTGTAAGGAGCGAGAAGTCATTCAAAAGGGTTCTGAAAACAAGGCTGTTTGGTTCGACTTTGTGGTGTGCTCGCGTTGACAGACCAGACATTCATTCATTAGCCTTAATCTTTATCTTCAGGTGAAGTCTGGCCCTGCTGAGGGTTTTATTTCCTCTCCTCCCGTCCTCTCTGAGCAGAGATCAATAAAGACGAGTAAACGTTTAATTAAAGTGATTCAGTGTTTGATTTAACGTCCTCGTCCTGCTGAGCTTACAGCCAGGACACGGCAGGGCCGAGAAATATGGAGGGAATTAAAAACGGACAGCGAGCTCAGGACAGACCGAGCTCCTCAAGGTTCACCTAGGGTTAGCATCTAGCTAATGTAGCTCCAGACTAAGTTTATCTAGGGTTAGCATCTAGCTAATGTAGCTCCAGACTAAGTTTATCTAGGGTTAGCATCTAGCTAATGTAGCTCCAGATGAGGTTTATCTAGGGTTAGGATCTAGCTAATGTAGCTCCAGACTAGGTTTATCTAGGGTTAGCATCTAGCTAATGTAGCTCCAGACTAAGTTTATCTAGGGTTAGCATCTAGCTAATGTAGCTCCAGACTAAGTTTATCTAGGGTTAGCATCTAGCTAATGTAGCTCCAGATGAGGTTTATCTAGGGTTAGGATCTAGCTAATGTAGCTCCAGACTAGGTTTATCTAGGGTTAGCATCTAGCTAATGTAGCTCCAGATGAGGTTTATCTAGGGTTAGCATCTAGCTAATGAAGCTCCAGACTAGGTTCATCTAGGGTTAGCATCTAGTTAATGTAGCTACAGATGAGGTTTATCTAGGGTTAGCATCTAGCTAATGAAGCTCCAGACTAGGTTCATCTAGGGTTAGCATCTAGTTAATGTAGCTACAGATGAGGTTTATCAATGGTTAGCATTTAGCTAATGTAGCTCCAGACTAAGTTTGTCTAGGGTTAGCATCTAGCTAATGGAGCTCCAGACTAGGTTTATCTAGGGTTAGCATCTAGCTAATGTAGCTCCAGACTAAGTTTATCTAGGGTTAGCATCTAGCTAATGTAGCTCCAGATGAGGTTTATCTAGGGTTAGCATCTAGCTAATGTAGCTCCAGATGCGGTTTATCTAGGGTTAGCATCTAGCTAATGTAGCTCCAGATGAGGTTTATCTAGGGTTAGCATCTAGCTAATGTAGCTCCAGACTAAGTTTATCTAGGCTTAGCATCTAGCTAATGTAGCTCAGATGAGGTTTATCTAGGGTTAGCATCTAGCTAATGTAGCTCCAGACTAAGTTTATCTAGGCTTAGCATCTAGCTAATGTAGCTCAGATGAGGTTTATCTAGGGTTAGATTGTTTCGATTTGATTATTTGATGATTTGATTTGATAAGTTTTATTTTGAACATGTTAAAATAAAATTAACAGGTTATTAAACAATAAATATAAATATAACTGAACTATAAATATAATAAAAATATAAAACAAATGACGATGAAGCTAATGACATCTATAAAGATAATAGTAATGGAATCCATTATTAAATTTATTGTTTTATCCTTTCATCTCTATAAAACTTCTCCTCCTCCTCCTCCTCCTCCCCCAGATGACCTCCATGGAGCAGGTTGGAGAGGAGGTGGTGGGTCAGGCTCGTTGTCCCTTCGAGTCGGGTCAGTCCAATGTAGGATTGTTCGCGGGTGAGTCAACACATGAGAGCGTTTTATATCCTCTGATCTTCTACTTTCACCTTCTAATGCTACGCTAATGCTAGCTAGCTACAAAGAAGCCACTGATAACTCTAGAGTCCAGATTAGAGACCAGGTGAGTCCAGGTGTTGATGTGATGTCTGAATATATTTACTTATATATTTCCTTCAGTCTCAGATTTTCCTTCTCCTTTAAATTCATGGAGACATTGAATGTATCCAGCTTGTCTGTTTCTCAGGTGGAGATTTCTACTCGGCCACCATGACGGACTTCCTGGCCAGTGACGCCATCATCTACAGGAGCCTCGGAGAAGACCGACCCGTCCTCAGGACCGTCAAGTACGATTCCAAGTGGCTTCGAGGTAAAGAGCAGAGATTTGGTTTCATTCTTTTCAACTCAAAATCACACGTCTGACTTTACACTGATTGTTTCATTCTGACAAACTGTGTGAACACGTTGGAGCTAAAACCAGACTAGAACCATCAGATCCAGGAGGAACCAGCTAGAACCAACCATTTCTAGAACTTAGAATGTAAATCTAACCTGGACATTTCTAAAGCTCATCAACACATTTACTTATTTACAACTATTTCCATTAAAACTATTTAGGACCATGTCCACAACTATCAGGTGTCCAACCAGTAATAATGTCTAAATGTCTCTAAACTGTCTCCTGTCTCCATAGACTGAATATAGCCTCACTGTTGCTTAGCAACCACTGACACATCATGTCCTGATTGGTTGATGGATGCATGTTTCCACCAATAGGAAAGGTTGTCATGTTGTGTTTCTGTCTATCATGTGTAGCTGGCTAGCTCTCTCCTCCTGCTAGCTCTCTCCTCTTGCTAGCTGTCTCCTCCTGCTAGCTCTCTCCTCCTGCTAGCTCTCTTCTCTTGCTAGCTGTCTCCTCCTGCTAGCTCTCTCCTCCTGCTAGCTCTCTCCTCCTGCTAGCTGTCTCCTCTTGCTAGCTGTCTCCTCCTGCTAGCTCTCTCCTCCTGCTAGCTCTCTTCTCTTGCTAGCTGTCTCCTCCTGCTAGCTCTCTCCTCCTGCTAGCTCTCTCCTCCTGCTAGCTGTCTCCTCTTGCTAGCTGTCTCCTCCTGCTAGCTCTCTCCTCCTGCTAGCGCTCTCTTCTTGCTAGCTCTCTCCTCCTGCTAGCTCTCTCCTCCTGTTAGCGCTCTCCTCTGGCTAGCTCTCTCCTCTTGCTAGCTCTCTCCCCTTGCTAGCTCCCTCCTCTAGCTAGCTCTCTCCTCCTGCTAGCGCTCTCCTCTGGCTAGCTCTCTCCTCTTGCTAGCTCTCTCCTCTGGCTAGCTCTCTCCTCTTGCTAGCTCTCTCCTCTGGCTAGCTCTCTCCTCTTGTTAGCTCTCTCCTCTTGCTAGCTCCCTCCTCTAGCTAGCTCTCTCCTCTTGCTAGCTCTCTCCTCTTGCTAGCTCTCTCCTCCTGCTAGCTCTCTCCTCCTGCTAGCCCTCTCCTCTGGCTAGCTCTCTCCTCTTGCTAGCTCTCTCCTCCTGCTAGCTCCCTCCTCCTGCTAGCCCTCTCCTCTGGCCTAGCTCTCTCCTCCTGCTAGCTCCCTCCTCTTGTTAGTTCTCTCCTCTTGCTAGCTCCCTCCTCTAGCTAGCTCTCTCCTCTGGCTAGCTCTCTCCTCTTGCTAGCTCTCTCCTCTGGCTAGCTCTCTCCTCTTGTTAGCTCTCTCCTCTTGCTAGCTCCCTCCTCTTGTTAGCTCTCTCCTCTTGCTAGCTCCCTCCTCTAGCTAGCTCTCTCCTCTGGCTAGCTCTCTCCTCTTGCTACCTCTCTCCTCCTGCTAGCTCTCTCCTCTTGCTAGCGTTTTCCTCCGTGAACCAAACATGACCACAATATTCAGGAAAAAGACTCAGTTATTTAGAACCAGTCTAGTTTTACTTGGTCTAGAAACACTAAAAAAAAAAGATCTATAGGCTGAAGTTCCTACTAAAGTTGAAACAGAGACTCAGTGAGAAGAGTCTTAATGCTACGTGGTCTTGAACCTGTCGACTCCAGAGGGTTTACATTCTTATTTAGCTTCCTTAGTCTTTCAGTCTTTTGCTGTAACTGGTGAATGGTCTGGTTAGAAAACAGGTGGGAGTATTTAATGGATTAATTGAAGGAAAAGTTTAACCTCAGATTTAAATTAGCTTGAATGGTTTTGATTTCATGTTTTTTCACTAGATTTCTTGTAAGAAAACATTCAATATTGATTCATTTTATGGGTAAAATAATTACAATTCATGAATTGATGCAGTTTACACATAAATATTTAAATTTAAATCCTTTGGCTGAAGAGCTTAAGGGGGCTCATTTATACCTGGTGTTGAAAGGCATTCTGGGAAATGGAGGAAGTGAGAAACAGGTAAGGGTAGCAGCCTTTTATCACCATCATATCCTCTCTCTCTGCAGAGCCTCACTTTCTCCACGCCATTGACTACGGGAACTACGTCTACTTCTTCCTGAGCGAGATCGCTGTGGAGTACACGGCCCTCGGGAAGGTACGAGGCCCCAGAGGAGCCGACAGGGATTTAGTCTCAGAAACTCTCATGTCCAGTGGAATGAAGATTTTCTGTCCCGTGTCTCCAGGTGGTGTTTTCTCGGGTTGCCCGTGTTTGTAAGAACGATAACGGAGGCTCGCCCAGAGTTCTGGACAGATACTGGACTTCCTTCCTGAAGGTGATTATTAATTATTTGACTGAACTCCAGGTCACATCAGAACAAACCTTTGAGAAAGAAACACAGTGTCCTCAGAGAACAGCTTAAAGGTGTTAATGGATCTGCTTCATAAAGGGGGGGTTCTGGGGTGGACCAGGCTCTGGGGTGGACCAGGCTCTGTCTAAGTGTGTTACCTTGTTTGAAATAAACTGAAAGAGTTTTTCGTGACTGATCCTGGTCCTGGTCTGTGTTAAGGCTCGGTTGAACTGCTCAGTTCCTGGAGACTCTTTCTTCTACTTCGACGTTCTTCAGTCTCTGACCAACGTGCTCCAGATCAACCAGAGACCAGCTGTGGTCGGAGTCTTCACCACTCAATCCAACAGGTGCTTATTCTATTCTTTTTATATTTCAGGAGCTAGCGCCCAGAATCTCGTTACGTCGTCACATAGTGACAATAAATGATTCTTGATTCAAGGCGTCTTCTTTTATGTGAGAAACACATTTAAATAAGACTGGCAACAGGAAGTCTAGTTCTTCTTTAGAAGTGACTAAAACTATTTCTCAGCAGTGAAGATGTATTTATATATTTATATTTTTAGAAGACAGGAGCATGTTTAGGTCGTGAGAATATTTTCTTCTAGGAGTGAGATGTTTTAGACCGAAGATGTTGGACTATTTATGTCTGTTCTCTTTATTCCTGGGAAGGTGTTGATAGTTTTTGGGTTTATTATGTGCCATCATCCCTTCTCTCTTTCTGCCTTTTCTATTCTGCTGCTTCTTCTTTGTCTAATACTTCAGGAGACTGACCTGATTACACTTCATATGTAGCAACAGACAGGATGTCTGGATTATATAAAGACTGAGTCACTAGTTTTAGTTCAGCAGCTTTAAAAGTCTTGAGTTTTGTTGGTGTGTGTCCAGTATTCCCGGCTCGGCCGTTTGTGCCTTCTACATGGATGACATAGAGAAAGTGTTTAACGGGAAGTTCAAGGAGCAGAGGACCAGCGACTCGTCCTGGACGCCGGTCCCTGAAGAGCAGGTTCCCAGGCCAAGGTGAGACACTCGAGCCGAGCATGGTGATTTCATGATGACAGCAGCTTTGACAGGTGGCTCTGTTCTGGTCTGCAGACCCGGGACATGTGCAGGCGACGGCCCGGCTTCAGACTTCAAATCATCGGTTCAGTTTCCAGACGAGATGCTGACTTTCATCAAGTCATATCCACTGATGGATGAAGCCGTCCCTTCGGTCAACGACCGACCCTTCTTCACCAGGACATCCAGCAGGTATCATGTCTCATGTCTGTCCTCGCTGCTACTGGACGACTAGTGTCTCAGACTGAGGCTGAATGTGGCATGAACTCTTATGAAGGGTCAAGGTTCCTGTTCCATCCTGTGCTGCTGATTAGAATCAGATTAAAAGGGTCAGAAACTAATCAGAGCTCATACTGATGATTATCTTCACAGCTGCAGATCTGGATGGATTCATTTCACGTCCTACTCTGCCTCTTGTCCTCTCACCTCTCTGTCTCTGATATCACAGACTTCATATAGAACAACTTCTACACTTCTTTCATGATCAGGAACCATCCAGCTGAAGGAGCACAATGCTCATATTTAGATTTTTACTCACAAATACAAAAGAAAATGCCAGCTAAGTGGTCATTAAGTGGGTACAGTTTTAAATTTACCTAAACGCTTCAACAACGGATCCCAGAAAGAAAAGAGTGCATATTTTATTTTCTCTAATTGTATGAATTGTGTCAGGTCTCTAAACCACAAAGACACGTTGGGTGGATTTTTTGATTTCCAATGCAATAATATTCTTCTACAAGAAAGGCATTGTAGGTTTTACAGGTTTTAACCATCAGTTCATCATCGTCATTATGTCCTCTCTTCTTCTTCTTCTTCTGAGGCTGACTTATGAGCAGCTTTCTAGACTGAAAATAAAGTGTTATTTAAATTAAAGTAAATTAGATTAAAAAAAATTTAAAAAGAAAAAAACCTTCAGACAAGAATGTTCAGAAATCCACTGAAGAGAACATTGAGCATCATCTCCATCAAAGTTTGCTGTAGTGGGGTGGTTATTGGTGTGTTGGTATACCGGTATACGGTGAGCTTACAGTCACAGAGTGGATGGATCTATACGTAAATGGAAACATCTTGTAGAGTCTCCACTAAAACTTAAGGCCATGAGACTTCAGGTACAGGTGACAACAGCAAAAGGAAACAAGAACAAAAGAGCAGACCTTCAGGGGGTAGGAGTCAGTCCAGATATAACTGAGTTACCTGGCTTCCTAATCCATGACTATTCTTCATCTGAGACGGATGGGATCAAAGAATGATGAGACTCAATGTGTATTCTTCAACACCTGGTAAACCGTCCTCTTCTGTTTCCACCCATCAGGTCCAAGCTGACCCAGATTGTGGTGGATGTTTCGGCAGGGCCCTACAAGGACCGGACCGTGATGTTTCTGGGCTCAGAAGACGGACGGGTCCTCAAGGTGCTGGCCAGCATTCACCCCAACATCAGCTCTGGATCCAGACTTCTGGAGGACATCGATGTCTACAACCCGTCCAAGTAAAGACCTGCTGTCCCAGGACTGGGTCCACCTGAGACCTCTAGTCATTAATGTCTGAGGACGTCTGTAATCTTTATAAAATGGGAATCACAACACGACATATCTCCTGGTCCTTGTCTGAATCTGAATTAGAATCTGAATCTGGATCAGCTCTATAGAGGGTATGTACGTGACATCACAGGAAGCTGAACTCTCCATGGTTACGACCACTGAGTGGCAGTGTTAGCTTGAATCATTGGCTTTAACAGCGTCTAAAGTTAACAGCTACATAAACAATGGGGCAGAACTGGTGTGTCATTGACTGGACCATGTGAAAGGCAGCTGGAGATATATTTTAACCATCAACGGACAGTTTATATATGTACATACCTGTTCACAGACAACCAGAATATCTATCAGTGTTCTTGTCACTTTAATTTCTCCAACAAATCTGACCTTCCAGTACGACAACTGTCGAAGCTTGTGTAGCTTTCAGGCGCTCAGGTCAACAAATAAATATCAGGAGAACTACTTTCTGTCAGTGCTCTAGTTCGTACGCATCTGTTGAGTCAAATTGTCCTTAATCTGATCTGATAATCCACATTTTCCCCAGTTGCTGGACTTACTGCTACACTTAGCCATGCTGACGGAGGTTTGTTTTGATTTAGACATTCTGAGGGGTGTAAATGGTGTAAATGCCCCTCAGAGGGGTGTAAATGCATACATAAGCCTAAAATAAATAATAATAAATACTGAACCATCTGTACATCATAAAAATAAAATAAAGGATGAGCACAGATCCATCCATCCATCCATCCATCCATCCATCCATCCATCCATCCATCCAGTACTAGTACAGTGAGCGATGGGACCCCCATACTGTTGGGACATAGGGTTAGGGTCTAAACCACCTCAGATAAAACTGATCCCATGACTGATGCTTGTCCCTGTTTCCTGTGTCCAGGTGTAATGTCCAGGGGCAGGAGGACAGGAGGGTTCTGGGTCTGGAGCTGGACAAAGACCATCACTCCTTGTTCGTGGCCTTCAGCAGCTGTGTGATCCGAGTTCCTCTGAGTCGCTGCAGTCATCACGGAGCCTGTAGAGAGTAAGAGTCAGACTATACTCACTAGATTATATTACATCTTGTACCACCACAACTGTGCCACCACGGTACCCACATTGTAACCACTGTACCGCCACTGTAACCACTGTAACCACTGTACCAACACTGTACCACCAGTGTACCGCGGTACCACCACTATAACCACTGTACCACCAGAGTAACAATGTAACCAACCACCTGTACCTACCATACTGTACCACCATGTACCACTGTACCACCAGAGTAACCAGTGTACCACTGTATCACTACTGCTGTACCACCACCACTGTACCACCATCACCACCACTGTCCACTGTACCACCACTGCTGTACCACCACCACTGTCCACTGTACCACCACCACTGTCCACTGTACCACCACTGCTGTACCACCACCACCACCACTGTTCCACTGTACCACCACTGCTGTACCACCACCACTGTACCACAACCACCACTGTCCACTGTGCCACCACCACTAAACCATCACCACTGTCCACTGTACCACCACCACCACCACTGTTCCACTGTACCACCACTGCTGTACCACCACCACTGTACCACAACCACCACTGTCCACTGTACCACCACTGCTGTACCACCACCACTGTACCACAACCACCACTGTCCACTGTACCACCACCACTGCTCACACTGTCCACTGTACCACCACCACTGTACCACTACCACCACTGCTCACACTTTCCACTGTACCACCACCACTGTACCACTGTACCACTACCACTGTGGCATCCTGCGAACACAACCTTCTTGAATTTGAAAACCTCATAATTTACTGTAATATCAAACTGTTTTTTAAATGTCTTCACAATCATGTCTCACCCCTGTTTTCTGCACTGATAAAAAGACGTTGGACATGAAGTCAAGCAAACACACGAGCCTCCTACAATGGTAACTGTATTGTTCCTAGGTGCACAACATCATTTGGACAGTCTGCCTTCTCAGTTAAAGGGGTTCACCTATGGAATACTCTACCCACTTACCTAAATAGAGATTGATGCAAACGCTTTCAACAGAGAGCTTAAAGCATGACTAAAAGCAAAACAATGCTTTTTTCTTTTTTCTTTCCTTACTTTCTCTCATTTTAGCATTGTTCTTAATAGTACTATTATGTTAATTATCCTGTCTGTTCCATTTCCTAACATTGTAGGAAACTGTACCACCACCACTGTTCCAGTGTACCACTACCACTGTTCCACTCTACCACCACTGTTTCACTGTACCACTACCACTGTTCCACTCTACCACTACCACTGTTCCACTACCACTTTTCCACTCTACCTCTACCACTGTTCCACACTACCACTTTTCCACACTACCACTACTCTACCACCACCACTGTTTTACTGTACCACCACCACTGTTCCACTCTACCACTACCACTGTTCCACACTACCACTGTTCCACTCTACCACTACCACTGTTCCACTCTACCACCACTGTTGCACTCTACCACCACTACTGTTCCACTGTACCACTACCACTGTTCCACTCTACCACTACCACTGTTCCACTACCCCTGTTCCACTCTACCACTACCACTGTTCCACTGTACCACTACCACTGTTCCACTCTACCTCTACCACTGTTCCACTACCTCTTTTCCACTCTACCTCTACCACTGTTCCACACTACCACTACTCTACCACCACCACTGTTTCACTGTACCACTACCACTGTTCCACTCTACCACACTACTACTGTTCCACTGTACCACTACCACTGTTCCACTACCACTGTTCCACTCTACCACTACCACTGTTCCACTCTACCACCACCACTGTTCCACTCTACCACCACCACTGTTCCACTCTACCACCACTAATGTTCCACTCTACCACTGTTCCACTCTACCACTACCACTGTTCCACTACCACTTTTCCACTCTACCTCTACCACTGTTCCACACTACCACTACTCTACCACCACCACTGTTTCACTGTACCACTACCACTGTTCCACTCTACCACCACCACTGTTCCACTGTACCACTACCACTGTACCACTAGCACTGTTCCACTGTACCACTACCACTGTTCCACTACCACTTTTCCACTCTACCTCTACCACTGTTCCACACTACCACTACTCTACCACCACCACTGTTTCACTGTACCACTACCACTGTTCCACTCTACCACCACCACTGCTCCACTGTACCACTACCACTGTACCACTAGCACTGTTCCACTGTACCACCACCACTGTTCCACTCTACCACTACCACTGTTCCACTGTACCACCACTATTCCACTCTACCACTACCACAGATCCACTACCACTGTTCCACTCTACCACCACCACTATTCCACTCTACCACTACTACAGATCCACTACCACTGTTCCACTCTACCACTACCACTGTTCCACTGTACCACCACTATTCCACTCTACCACTACCACAGATCCACTACCACTGTTCCACTCTACCACCACCACTATTCCACTCTACCACTACTACAGATCCACTACCACTGTTCCACTCTACCACTACCACTGTCCCACTGTACCACTACCACCACCGCCTATAAAACAATCCTCTGGTCATCCATGTCTCTGTAGAAGACTGTCTCTGGTGGACGTCCCAGACTGTGGTTTTAGCCTAAACCAGTTTGAGGCCATCCCAGACTACCAAGCTACAAACAAATGCCAGTCGACCTCTTTCAAGGATAACAACACAAATAAAACAGCTTAAAATACATGAAATGATAAAAACAAAAATTAGGAAGGGAGACACTGATGCTCACAAACTGCCACATTCATCTCATCTGCTTTGTTTCATCTGACCTTTTCTTTCTCTCCATCCTTGTTCGTCTTTTCGTCTACCTTCAGTCATCTCCACTTTCTTTTTCCCTCGTTCTCTTCCCCTTCACTAAACTGTAATTCAGAGTGGATTTCTGGACCAGACTTTATTGATGAGGTGTCGCTTTGTCTGTCCAGGGCCTGCCTGGCGTCTCGTGACCCGTACTGCATCTGGCTTCGGACCGGGAGTTGTGCCAACATGGCGCCAGGTTTCAAGTACGTCTTATTTTCCATTTACTCTCCATCGATCTGACGTCTAATAAAGCTCCGACGTCTCGTATATGTGAGGGATGTAAATCAGAGGTAGAGCTGGGCGGATGTCTGTTGCTGTAAACCTCTTCTTGTAAACTCACAGTTGAGTTCGGTTTGTTCTCTGAGGACAGTAAACACTTTGGTTCATGATGATCTTTTTTGGCTCCCGGAACGGGGGGGTGCTCATTCTGGTCCAGGGGTAACGTTCAGATCAGTTTCATCTCAAGGGACCGGACCAGTAACACAACAGAATAATTACTTTTAATTAACGACAAATCCAGATGTTTCCCTTTGTTTTAGTGCAAAGAAGAGTGAGGAGATCAGGAGGATGTTTATATTTAACAAAATAGAAAGAAAATCAAAAGAATTATCAGAGTAATCTGGGCTCATGTCTAGTCCTGGGTCTAGGTCTGTCTAGTCCAAGTCTGGGTCTGTCTAGTCCTGGGTCTGGGTCTGTCTAGTCCTGGTCTGAGTCTGTCTAGTCCTGGTCTCAGTGTCTGAATAAACCAGTGAAATTAGAGATAGAAGTTATTGTCATTGATAAATTAAAGTCTTTTATGTAAGTTTTTGTAAATTCCTGCTGTGGACCAGATTACAACCTCTGGTGGACCACTCCTGGCCCACGGGCCGTATGTTTGACACCTGTGCTTCAGAGTCAGTTTCTCTGCAGTGTGACCCTCAGTGGCCACTTTATTAGGTATGTCTGTGAAGGTTGTCAGTCATATCTCTAAAGAGTCAGATGTTTGTAGGGTTTTAAACCCTGACTCTCCACCAGAAGAAGAAGCTTCTTTGTGGATCTAGTGGGAGGAACCAAAATGGAGAACAGAGTTTTCTTCTGTGTTTGAGTTGCATCAATCAATCACATGGATCAGTGGCTCCCATTGGTCCAGATCAGATCACACCCACCACTCTGAATCATTCCTGTAACTCGGCAACAGAATGACCCCGAAGGAGGGTCATTTTAGTAATAATCCAGGAAGTAACCAGGTGGTAAATCAGGAAGCAATGCAGGAAGTAAATCAGGTAGTGAAAGGGTAGTAAACCAGGAAGTAATGCAGGAAGTAAACGGGAAGTAAACAGGTAGTAAACCAGGAAGTAAATGGGAAGTAAACAGGTAGTAAAGCAGGAAGTAAACAGGTAGTAAACCAGGAAGTAATGCAGGAAGTAAACAGGTAGTAAACCAGGAAGTAAACGGGAAATAAACAGGTAGTAAAAAGAATGGAAAACTAGGGAGTAAACCAGGAAGTAAACCAGGAAGTAAACAGGTAGTAAAGCAGGAAGTAAAGCAGGAAGTAAACAGGTAGTAAACCAGGAAGTAAACAGGAAGTAAAGCAGGAGGTGACGATGAGGTTCAGTTGTGACTTCTCTGTAGGATCCAGACCAGATGTTGCAGCAGCTGGGTGGAGAAGTGGAGAAAAGGTCATAACACTTGGTATATAATTTATAACATTTTCTCTTGATCTGTTTTCTTTGTTTAATTTGAGACTTATTTGGATGTTTTAAAGTCTGTTTATTTCTTTGCTGTCTAGTTACTCAGTAGTGATGCACGAGTAGAAGATGTCACAGTGTTTCCCTGTGTTCCTCCTTCACTCAGACTCAGTAAACCTCTCACACAGACATTTACTGCTGCAGCCATTAGACTCCATGTTTAGTGATGCTGCGCTGCAGCGGTGGGGTGTCCCGTCGGCCTGCGGGAGTTTCTGACTGATGGTATTTCTGGATGAGGAGGCTGCTCAGCTCCCCCAGGATTAAAACCAGCCCAGAGAGGCTGGCGTGGAAATGATATCACTTCGATTAGTATGTGGGGGGGGAACGGTGGAATAACCGGCGGTTTGGCATCACATCGATCGGCCTGAAGCCTCGTGGAGTGGGCGCGAGCTACCTGACACTTTGGAGTTATTGATTGGAAGGAGGTGCAGGGAACACATTTTATTTGAGAAGCTAGTCACTGCTGCAGAGTGAGTGTTTCTCATCCTGCCTCAGCATATTGATGAACTCCGTTCCATCCTCAGAAATGTGTCTGGAATTTAGAGTCAGACTAAAAGCTTTGGGGAATTTGGAGAAGAACTTAAAGAGCGTCTGTCAACTAGAACCCAGCCAATGAGGAGAGGAGGACGGTTGGATCTGTTTCCGGTCCCACAGAGAAAACTCCAGGAATGAATTCGATGTGTTGTTGTGATGCTGATAATATTCAGAATGAATCATAATAATCAGAAGAACAGATGGTTTGCAGAGCTCTCATTTTAAATCATGGTTGAACCTTTGTGTGTTTTCTGGATGCGTTTTCATCCGAACGTCTGAAGATGAAGGAACCATAAACAACAGATATCACTGAGTAAATGTCACACTGCTGGGTTAAAGAGGAATCCAGATCTAAACCTCAGTGTCTCCAGACACACATTCAGTGAGTAGGTACATAAACGTGTTTATAGGCAACATTAAATACATTTAAAATAAATAAACTTCTGTAACCTCTTCAGTCCTGGGGAGGTGCTATTAATATTTCCTCCATGTTATTAAACTAACAGTTCCAAGCTGCTTCATATCAGTATTTCAATAGAGCCAAGGACAGGTGTCATGTGTGGACCACGTAGTTTGATCCGTCGCCTCCTGTCCTCTGACCAACTATGTCACTAAATCTAATTAAACGTCGTCTTTGCTCGTTATCTAGTTACCGTGGAGATCCAGGCCTGATTGAATTCCTAGGCAACAGTAACCCACGGCAACCGTTGTGAGGGGATGAGAGGATGCTCCATGTCTGGTCGATGTTTCATTCCTTTGTCTTTTCTGTCTCTGCAGGGCCGGATTTGAACAGGACATCGATGGAGAGCACCCCCCCCACCCCACCAGCTGTCACGGTGAGGACAAGGAAGGGGGGGGGGGTCAAGTTCACACACAGTGGTGTTAAAGTGTTTTCCCCTTCCTGATTTAAATGTCTCACATCATCAAACTAATTTAAAAGTCAACCAAAGTATATGATCCATTCATTTAAATGAAGGTTTTTATTACTGAGGGACTCTAGATCCAGACCTCCGTGGTCCTGAGCTGAAGCGGTCCTCTCCTAAACCTGATCCCTGGTTTAGTTTAGTTCCTCTTGTCTTTACAGAGTTGTTGTAGTTCAGCCTCATTGGAGGGTTCTCCAGATCATTGGAGGGTTCTCCAGCATCAGCCTCCAGTTTAAGGTCCGGCCTTAGCATCTCGGTAGGATCCAGACCTGGATCCAGGTCTGGACTCTGACTAGGCCCCTCCACAGTCTTCATGTACTTGGTCTCCATCCGTTCAGAGATGGACTAGATGCTGGGTTCTTTATTATTGTCGAGTTCTGTTCAGAGAGATGGACGTTCTCCTTCAGGGTTCTTAGGGAGAACCAGAACTCATGGTTCCATTTATCACAGTAAGTCTTCCGGGTCCTGAAGACCAGCACCCTACCAGGACCAGTTTTTACTGCTGCTGTCAGTGACTCCAGATGGAACGGAGTCCAGCTTTAGTCTTGTCCTGAAGTCTTGGGGGTCCTCCAGGTGGTCCTGGTCTTTTTGTTCTTGTAGGTCAGCAGTGGTTCTGGTCTTGAGGTCCATGTTAGTCCGGTCTCTTTCTGGACTCTGACCTTAACCGAACCCAGTGAGGCTGCAGGTCTCTGGATGTTGTTGTGGGTCTGTTGTGGCCTCGTGGATGAGGGGTCTCTGAGAGGTCTCAGGGGGTCATGGTGGTGATCCAGCCTCTCTTGGGAAGGTTCTCCACTGGTCCATGTGTGGATAATGGTTCTCACCGTGGTTCCCTGGAGACCCACAGCTTTAGAAATGTCTTCAGAACCTTTTCCAGACTCCTGGATCTCAGTGACGTTCTCTCTCATGTGTTCTTGAATGTCTCTGGATCTGGGCCTGAGGTCCAGCTGTGGAGGATCTCTCTAGGACCAGGTCCTGTTGAAGGTGTTTCTGGACTGAGATCAGGTCTAGGTGGGGCTGGAGGAACTGGACTCAGGCCCACTTTTACTCCACTGTAGATGTTGTGGTTAGGGAAGAACATAAAGTCAGCCCACAGTCCTCCTGAATGAGTGAATGAGGGAACGAGTGAATGGGATGTGACGTTTGTCGTGTTTCTTGCAGCCGACATTTTGGCGACAACACGGAACCAGGAGTCTGCAGCCGACTCCTCCTACGGTAAGAACCTCGCTCCATTCATCATCATCATCATCATCATCATGAAGATGGTGATGAAGGTGTCTCAGCTCCTTCTCTCTCTCGCTTCATTAACACCAGCTGATTGAAGGTAGCGTGGGTGGGAGGATGTTCTTACCTCTCCTCATTAGATGAACCCTCTACTGGACGTCTCAGACTAGATATTAGATTAGATTAGATTGGATTACATATTACATAAAATATTAGATTAGATTAGATTAGATTAGATTAGATTAGATATTAGATTAGATATTAGATTAGATTAGACTAGATTAGAGATTAGATCAGATATTAGATCAGATTAGAGATTATATTAGAGATTAGATTAGATTAGATATTAGATTAGATTAGATTAGATTAGATTAGATTAGATATTAGATTAGATTAGATTAGATATTACATTAGAGTACATTAGAGATAGATAAAGGGAACACGAAATAAATAATAAGCAGTAGCTTCCTAATGATACTGAACTATTACAGTATTGGCTCCATAATAAATGAGGTGAGTTGGTGGAGAGATCTAGTCCTCCTCAGTCCCCCACTTAGAGGGGACATTAGTAGTCTAGATCTTAAAGCTCAACTAAAACCAGAAAGGCCTCTATGTAAAAGTATGTTTTAAACAGAGACTGAGAGGGAGATCATTTCACCCTTCATTAAATCTGAGAAACATATATATATACTACTAATAATAAATCAGTAGAGGTCATGATATATGATGTTCATCCGTTAATGTACCAGGATCATAATTAATAATGTGTGTTCTCTGTATTTACTGTAGGTGTGAACTGAGTTACCAGCTGAATAAATTAGCATTAACATTAGCCAGTAACTGGTGGAGGTAGAGCAGAGACCTGACCCTAGACCACCGAGGGATCCAGTTTGACCAACAGGAGGAGGAGGAGGAGGAGGAGGAGGAGGAGGCCTAACCCTAGGTTCCTAGATTCTATTCTCATCCCTCTTCCCTCATCTCCTCCTTCCTTTCTCCTGCACCTGTGATCCACCTGTTCCTCATTAGGGCCAATGATGTCACTGAAAGTACAGCAGACCATCCTTAGGCTGAACAATCACAAGAAAGAGGTGGTCAAATCATCACTTTGGTTCATTCTGAGTACAAAAAAAGTCCTGGAGAACAGAGGACAAGAGTGGTGGACGATCACAGGATCCTTTCACAGCATCTCCAGGTAGTAGATGCATCAGTATCTAACACGTCCTGAGACTAAATGCAGAGGCTTCACCACAAGGTGCAAACCATCAATCAGCCTCAAAAACAGAAAGGCCACATTACACTTTAGCAAAAAAGAGAAACCTCTGAAGACACCAGCCCCCCAGTTCTAGGACAGCATTGTTTGAACAAATGATGGGAAGAAGAAATAACGCAGGAGGCTCCTAAGGACACCACATCTCCTGTAAAACATGGTGGACACAGTGTGATGCATGGACATACGTGGTGTTTATTTATGATGACAGAAGACAGAAGCAACCAGATGAACTCTAAAGCACATAGAGAGATACTTTGTTATTATTATTATCAGTATTATTATTATTATTTACTTAATTCAGCCAAATGCACCAACGTTTATTTGACGGTGCTTCACAGATGGACATAACCAAAAACATAGAGTGGATCAACCCAGGAGGTTTTAAAGCCACAAACTGGAATATTCTGCAGTATCTGAGTCAGTCACCAGATCAAGCTTACTCAACACGATCAAGCTGCATTTAATTTATTTAAGACTAAACTTAGGACAGAAAGACCAGAAAACGAACAACAACTAAAGACGGCTGCAGTAAATCCTGGTGAAGCGTCACCAGGGAGGAAACCCAGCATCTGGTGACGTCCATGGGCTCCAGACTTCAGTCATTACTAACAATACCATACAAATAATGTTCATTTATCCAATTACGTTTGAGCCCCTGAAGTGAGGAGGCTTTGTTTAAAACGGTTGCTGTTCCTAAATGCTTCATAGGATGTTTTTGTTCAGCCTCTTGTATTTAACCTAAAAGTCTGTTCTTCAACTCATCTCAGCCGTTTCATTTCAGACCCACCGTGGTGTCATGTAGAGCCCAGATCATCAGAAGATGGTCTCTTTGTTTTGGTTTCATTTTCCAACATGGCTGCCTCCACACAAACACTATGTCCTGTCTCCGTGTCTCCTTGTCCTCCAGGCGTCCGTGGTCTCCCAGACATGGACCAGCGAGTGTCTGCCAACGTCCACTACACCCTCCTGATCGCCTGCGTGCTGGTGGCCTTCTTCCTGGGCGCCATCTTGTCAGGTTTCCTGGTGTCGTGCTACTGCAGCCGGAGCGCCGCCCACCGGGCCCGGAGGCTGGGGAAGGACCCCGAGGCCTCCCTGCCCCACGCCCTGTCGCTGAGATCCCTGGCCAAGCTCAACGGGCTGCTGGACGGCCCTCCCAAGGTATCTGAGCCATGAAGAGCAAGGTTTTATTGTCACAGCTAGATACAGTTTATCAGCTCTTTGGCTCAGGAGGAAGAAAAATAGAAACTATAGCAGCATAAAGATAAAAAAAACACAACACAATAAAATAAAAACTATACAATAAAAGAACACAGGGAACAGAACAGGGAACACAGGGAAACCAACATTTAAGACAGTGGAGTGTATGTGGACTGGAGAGTACACATAATAAAGACATATATATATTTACTGAAGGAGAAGTTGAAGGTGTGAGGAATTTGACGTCTTCATTTAAATCCTGTTTGATTAACTACCACAGGTGTCAAACATACGGCCCGTGGGCCAAAAGCAGCCCAGCAGAGGCTCTGATCTGGTCCACAGCAGGAATTAGTACAAAGTACAAAACTACAAAGAAGACTGGAATTTATCACTGAGAAAAACTTCTGTCTCTAATTTATCCACTGGTTTAATCTAGACCAGGACCAGACAGAACCAGGACTAGTCAGAACCAGGACTAGACAGACCAGGACTAGACAGAACCAGGAATAGACAGAACCAGGACCAGACAGACCAGGACTAGACAGACCAAGACCAGACAGACCCAGACTAGAGAGACCAGACAGACCAGGACCAGTCAGACCAGGACCAGACAGACCAGGACTAGACAGACTAGACAGAACCGGGAGCAGACAGACCAAGACCAGACAGACCAGGACCAGACAGACGAGGACTAGACAGAACCAAGACTAGACAGACCAGGACCGGGACCAGACAGAACCAGGACTAGACAGAACCAGGACCAGTCAGACCAGGACCGTGATTATCATTAAGACATTTAATTTTTTACTTTTTGTTATTATTTATCCAGGTTAGTCCCACTGAGACCAGGGACCAGTTTTACCAGAGAGACCTGGTCAAGTTACACAGTCACAGAAACAAACAACAAATACATTAGAACATTCTTCATTAAAACACTAATGTCAAAGTCTGGAGTTGTTGTTATCTTTAGTTATTGTTCTGTTACTGGTCTGAATGTGGCCCCTGGACTAGAACGAGCCTGACCCCCCTGGTCTAGACCACGGATCATAATAAACTCGACCTCAGACCCCTTTAGACTCAGCTATGAGCGACGTCAGAGGATCTGGAGGAGGACCTGGAGGGAGACTGGTCCTGAGCTCTTCCTCCTCTTCTGTCTTTTCCTGCTGTTTCAGGAGGACAAGCTGGACATGTCCACACCAAAGATGTACAGCTCCTTCATTCCCAACGACCGGGGGGAGGCTCACCTCCACACCTCAGGACACCAGGGCCTGGGAGACCTGGACCTCAGCCTGTCTCAGGTAGAAGTGGTTCTTATGTCCTCCTCAGAGTCTCGTCCATCTGATGCTGTAACTTCTTTAATGTTTGTCTAGTCTCTGTCTCAGGGGGACGGGGAGCTGTCTGGTCTGCCCACCCCCGACTCCACGCCGGAGCTCCCCATCAAGAACATGAAGGCCCTGCGCCACCATCACTACGAGAAGAACCAGAACTGCAACAACCCCAGACCAGGACCCAGCTCCTCCTCTGGGACCAGTCTGGGCTTCATGGCCGTCGTCGGCAACTCTCTGAGCCAACAGGCGTGTCCTGTCTCTCATCACCACGGCAACGGGGCGACCCACGGGGCAGCCACCTCCTCCACGTCACTGCACCTCCCCGAGGAGAGGAGAGTGTCTTCAAAGGATGACCGAGGAGGAGGAGCAGGAGCAGGAGTAGAAGGAGCAGTAGGAGGAGCAGCCCCTCCCCACCACCGCTCCCAGCAGTCCCTCCCTCAGTCGGTGGTGGACGTGTCGGCGCTGGACGAGCTGCTCAAACACATCCATGAGGTCAGCGCCTCAGGAACCGGAGGCATCAAGGTCCTCACCTCCACCTCCTCGTCCTCCCTGTTCCCCGGGCCGTCCTGCTCCTCCTCCGTCTCCTCCTCCTCTGAGGGCCATCATCCTCACCACAGTCACCGCGGCCCCACCCGCACCCATCACTACAACCAGCAGCAGATCCCTGAGCCCGAGTCCTATTACAGCACCTCCCCCCTGCCGAGGGACGGCCTCCCCAAACATCTGGACGCTCCTCTTCTGACCTCCACCTTCTCTTCAGCCACTTCTTCATCTTCATCATCCTCCAACAACCCCACCTCCTCCACCTCCATCCCATCCTCCTCCTCTTCCTCGTCCTCCACTCCTCTCCAGCAGCAGGTGATACCAGAGAGACCAGGAGGAGGAGGAGGTGGAGGAGGTATTTCTGTGGCCCGCCACCACTCCCAGCGACACTCCCTCATCAAGATGGGGAGTGGGGGCGGAGCGGTTCCTCGCCACCACAGCTTCAACCAGCGTGGGACGCAGCACCTACACTTCCTGGCCAGAATGAACAACAACAACAGCAGCAACAACAACATGAACAGCAGCTCCACCAGCACTGGGGGCCGGTGGCCCCCCGTCTCCAGCTCCTGCCTCACTCGGCAGCACAGCTACAGCGAAGGACCACATGCACAGCGAGCACCAATCGTCCGGAGAACAGCGTCGCTTAAGCCCCAAGTTCCACCCAAACCGCTCTTCCTGCCAAATGCTGCGACATCGCTGGCAGCAGAGAACCGGAAATTCAACTACTGAGACTAGGGGGGAGTAAAGGTCTAAAAGAGGGTGGTGATGGGCCAAAAAGACAAAAGGGACATGAAAGCTTTCTGTCCCCATCACTTCCTGCCGAGAGGATGCCGGGCTCCTTAATGATTCAGGAGGACCTGAGGCCTGAAAACCCTGATTAATGCAGTGTTCTTATAAGAGCTTTGATCCTTGTCCCTCGTTGTTGCACCGTGGCACGAAAGCAGGGAACTGGATTTGTGCAGACCACTGCCTGACACCATGGAGTTGGAGTTGAGGTCTTTTCCACAGGAGACCTCTGGAGGATGATTCCTTCTCTTTCCTCTGGACAGGAACCCCAAAGGAAACAGAGCAACAGATGTTAACTGAGCTGAGGAGCTCAGGCTTCTTTTATACCATATTGGTATCTGAACAACAGAACACATGAGCAAGTGATGGATGAGGCTTTTCTGATCATTCATCCACACTCCTTCACTTTAATCATTCATACGACTTCATTGATTCTTTATTGATAAATGAATTCTCCTCCAAAATTCATCTAGTCAGGCCACAAAGGTTCTCATCCTCTCATCATATATATCCGATAAAACAAGATGAGACAAAGACATCTGGACGAGAAGACGTTTCAGCTCTTTTTGACTCACCTGGTCCTGGTCCTGAATTTGAACATATCTGTGTTGATGGACCCGGTGGTTTTGTGATGATCCATTAATGTTAGATTAGATCTCGGTCCTCCTCTGACCAGACAGAGGTTCCCTACTTTCTAAAGGACAGAGTCTAGACATTAATGGACCATCAGAACAGGTTCCTCCAGGTCTGGGACCACATCCAGGTCTAGGTTAGTGTCCGGTTATTATCGCTCTAGTCATGTGACCTTCAGGTGATAAAAACCTGATCTCTCCCCCAGACATTTAGAGCTGATGTAGAGTCTTCTAGTCCAGATGAGATAGTTATGATGAAACTGTCCCACAGTGGATCATCTTTGTCCGTCCATAAGGACAGCGTGGGTCTGTCCTCTGAATGGTCATGAAGACGAGGACTGAGGTTTCTAGCAGCGTCCTGATGTCAGACTAGTTTCTGTTGATGGACTGATGAGAGGACTCTGAGAACCATGAGCTGACTCTGGTGAATGTTTCTGATTCACTCTACTTCAGGCTCTTAACGTCTGTGGGGGTGTTGCTTCACAGTTTCTCTAAAAATACAAAGATGTGAAGAGAATGCTCTTTTTCTCCCAGTGTTTATCCAGAACAGGCAACATGTTGAGGCAACAGAGAGGAGCAATACTGCCAGCAACAGCAATAAAAGTTGGTGACTGAACCGGGATTAAATCCTGGAAATGAAAGCATGAGTGGAAGAGAAGTTAAGGGGGTGAATTAATCCGCTGCCCCGCTGCAGGTTCATTTTGAACTGGAAAAGTTCTGACGCCAAAAATAAAGATTAAGAACGGCCCTGATTCCCCAACATGTCCCGTTCTCTGGTAACCCAGCTGGCTGGTCTCTGAGCAGGTTTGAGCCTGGCCGGGCGGATTTCTGCTCCAAAGACACAACTGATGGACGGACTCAGGTGCTTCTCCTGTTCTGGTGAAAAAAGGAATTTGCTCACGTTTTCCATGGAACTATTCCTTGGTGGTGCCTTCAAGGAGGCTCTGAAACCTGTTAATAATTGTAAAGGAAGTAAAAGCACCACGTGTCGGCATGAAGCCACACACTAAAACTTTAGAAGCAGGATTTCAAAAAAATTGGGTTTTTAGATTCACAAATGCAACAAAGAAACATGAATAATAATAATAGTAATAAATGTGCACAGAATAGTTGGTCTGAGTTGAATGAACATTGTGTTATTTCAACTTGCACCGTTAACTGTAGCTTCTCAACATTAAACTAATTAACGTCAGTGGTTTAGTTTCTCCTCAAAGTCAAACACAATTCAAACCAAACCAACTGAGCTTCTGTCACTGAGCTCCTACCACATCACAACCAAAGCAGTCTCACTGGAACCGACCCGACTTCAGCTGTTTTCTTATTTAAAAATAAATAAGAAATAAACTGTTCCCTTATTGATCCCTCACGGGGAAATTCAATCTAATTCAATCTATTAATATTATTAACGTTTCTAACCATAAATGTTTCCATAAGTCTTCCAAAAAGCTTTGAGAGAATCTTTCTCGAGTCTTTGAATGGTTCTGGGTGGTGTTCTGGGTTCTGGGTGGAGTGACGGATGTTCCACCAAGGTTTTAAGGAATCCCAGGGCTGAATGTGTTTCTCAACAGAAAGTAGAATACCAAATACCTCCATAGAAGGGAGGTCCAGAACTCTTCTGGATGTTCTAATGGGGTGTGAGTTCTCCAGGGGATCTGGAAAGGTCTTAATGATGTTTGAGGAGGATCCAGACGTCCATGAGGAAATGTTCAGAGTCCCAGATTTAGACCTTTGTCTTTAAGTTGTTCCTAAAGATCTTTCGACCTTTAGGAACAGCAGACAGACATCTATCAATCATTGGGAAGAATTAGAGACAAGAGGAGACCAGAACATATCTGAAGTACGACAACAGGAAAATGAGCAGAGATCAATAACCAGCAGCTGGAGGGAAGTTTGGTCATTGAATGAAACATCCAGGAGGCGGCGGTGATGCTGCAGCAGAGAGTTCCTGAAGGTTCCCGGTCTGGTCTGCTGCAGACAGCCGAGCCGGCTCTGCACCAAATGATGCAACGCTGACAGCTGGGGTGGGGGGGTCCTGAATGTATAGCACCTGTTGTAAAAGTGGTGGTGCATCGGCTGCTCTGAACCAGAAGGAGTGGTTCAGGTCTAATAAAAACAGCAGTTTGATACTGAGCGGCTGTAGAGAGGGATTCGTGTCACGGCCGACGTTTGAGTAGCTTACATCATCCTCTTTCATCTCTGACCCCAAACTGTTTCATGTAGTTACCAGAGATCACTAGGGGAGTCACAGTTAGAAGAGAAATCTGTTTCTGAGTCTTCTCCGGAGGACTACGCTGCAGGATTGTGTTCATTCCCCCATTTAACCTCGTTCAACAACCAACATACAACATTTACATGAACCTTACATTACTGTGCTGCATTCAAGGACCCTCTGAAATGAGAGGAGTCTTGGTCTGCTGGTCAAATGTGTGGCTGCAGACACAGATCAAGAAAACAAACTAAAAGAAATGTTACAAACTAAATTTGTTCTAAATCACTGATTCCTCGGTGCAGACCTGTCCTCCAGCCAGCTCCTAAAAACTCCACCTGGACCTTCTCCCTTTTATGTCACTGTAACCGGAATGTCTTTGAGGTTTGGACTGTTATTCAGACAAAACAGTTTTTGTCAAATACCAGAAACTGGATACATTTAGCTTTACTTCTTGTATTTACACATTCAAATTACTAGGACTAACCTGCTGTTTGTCCAGATGTTAATTCACAGTTGAGAACGTTTCTCGTTAGTCGTGCTGTAAAGAAACGTACCTGGTTGGTGCTTGAGGTCGCCCTGAAGGCTTCTCCCTCTCCAACAGGCCTCAGACAGCCAGCCCGGTTTCCAGACTCCTCCTCTGAAAGATAGAAAAGCTGATGTTCATTTGTGATACAACTGAATGTTTTCACTGGGTGCTACTACGGAGACGCTGCAGAGAAGAAACACTGCAGCTCGTTTTATAAAAGGCTTTTTGTATCAGATGCACTTGTAACCTTGAGAATAAATCTGTTCATTTTGTGGTGTTGCTGTGGAGACGCTGTGATGGAATCACAGTGCCCCCTGGTGGGCCACACCTGAACGACAATGTAATATTTCAACCACTATTATGTTACTGTACTGCTAATACTTAACAACGATGGTGTAAATAAAGGCTTATGTGGAATATCACTGAGAGTCGGGGGTGGGGTGGGGGGGGTGGGGGGGTTGAAGGGGTTCTGGGGGGTTGGAGGGGCTCTGGGTGGTTGAAGGGGTTCGGTTCTGGGTGGTTGAAGGGGTTCTGGGGGGTTTGGAAGGGTTCTGGGGGGTTGGAGGGGTTCTGGGTGGTTGAAGGGGTTCTGGGTGGTTGGAGTGGTTCTGGGGCGTTGAAGGGGTTCTGGGTGGTTGAAGGGGTTCTGGGGGGTTGGAGGGGCTCTGGGTGGTTGAAGGGGTTCTGGGGGGTTGGAGGGGTCTGTGGTGGAGGCTCGGGTTGAAGGGGTTCGGGGGTTGGAGGGTTGGTGAAGGGTTCGGTTCTGGGGGGGTTGGGTGAGGGCTTCTGGGCGTTGAAGGGGTTCTGGGGGGGGTTGGAGGGGCTCTGGGTGGTTGGAGGGGCTCTGGGGGTTGGAGGGCGGTGTTGGAGGGTTGGGTTGAAGGGGTCTGGGTTGAGGTTGGGGTTGAAGGGGTTCGGTTCTGGGTGGTTGAAGGGGTTCTGGGTGGTTGGAGTGGTTCTGGGGCGTTGAAGGGGTTCTGGGGGTTGGAGGGGCTCTGGGTGGTTGAAGGGGTTCGGTTCTGGGTGGTTGAAGGGGTTCTGGGTGGTTGAAGGGGTTCTGGGGGGTTGGAGGGGTTCTGGGGGTTTGAAGGGGTTCTGGTGGACTTCCGGAGGATCCACTGAGGTTAAAGGAAACCCAGAGACCAGCAGAGCTTCATGAGAGTCACTGAGGAAGTTCTCACGTGCTTTGAATGTGTTTGAATAATCATGTGTCTCAACAGGAACCAGAACTCCCAGCTGTAAATGCCTCGTTAGAAGGAAGGTCCAGAAGTCCTCTGGATGTCTGAATGGGGTGTGGGTTCTTGGGGTGCTATATGAAGACCACTTCTTCAGGTGCTCAGAGAACTGATTAGGATGTAACCTGAGTCCACTGGAGCGCTAAGACAGGGATCGGGGTCCTGGGGGATCACCAGTGGGGTTGAGTTGGATTCTAGGAGTGTGTGTGGGAGGTGTTCCTGGAGTACTGTTTGAGGAGATATTTATTTATTACACTCAGTTATTCTGCTAAGTTTGAATGAACATGAAGCCTGAAGCGCTCTGCTGCCATCTACAGGACTTTGTTTTACAGACTTTCCATTGATGACGTTTGAATTTTATTCGATTAGCTGCTGATTCTCAGCACCGGTACATTCGTTCCAGATCAGCGTTATCTGAGACCCTATGTAATGTCGTCTTCCTCAGTACGGTAAAATCTCAGCTCTACAGATGAAGCTACTGAGAAGAACGAGTAATCTAGGGGGACAGAGTAACACTAACAGATTCAGTCAAGATTGTTCACACTAGAACTTTGTATTTTTTGCATGAGATGTGTTCTGACACAAGTCAGTTAAAAGATAAAAAAGACCATAAAAGAATAAACATAAGATTGAGCTTTTTAAATCACCTGGTTTTATTATTTCAGTAAATATCGTTCAGTTCTCGTTAGATAAAAACTCCAGACTTGTGTGTCCAGGTTGTTGTACCACCACTGACTGAGGGTTTGTTCTTCCAGCCCCTCGCCGTCATTGGATGACAAGTAAAAAGGTTTTCATCCAATGACAGCGAAGCCACGTCCGATGCATCTGCATCAGTTTGCACCAGAGTAGAAATGTCTGTTAAAATATAGAAGATATAAAAATATACGTCTCGTCCTCCTCGTTCTGACCCTTGACTCCAGAAATCTTTGACACTGTCTTCCTCGAGTCTTTGAAGGGTCTGGTGGACTTCTGGAGGATCCACTGAGGTAAAAGGAAACCCAGAGACCAGCGGAGATTCATGAGAGTCACTGAGGAAGTTCTCGTGTAATATAAATGTGTCTTTAGATCATTAGAGACAAATCAAAGACTTGAAGCCATCAGTGAAGGGTTTGCAGAATCCTTCCCAGGTGTTCAGGAGTCCTAACAGATGTCAGGCTCTGGAGGTATTTCAGGAGATCAGTAGTTAAGAGTGTTGGGGGAGGAGTCCCATAATGGCACGGATAAAGGATTTAGCTTTTAGGAAAGTAACAGTGAAACAGTTTGACACCGGGAGCAGAGCTGTGGTGAAACAGCCTCAGCTCTGTGGAGCTTTCTGAGTCCAGTGTGTCCGAATGTGGCGCTTGTAGTTGGAGTTGTCACTGAACCTGCGGCCGCACTCGTTGCAGCAGTACGGTTTCTCTCCCGTGTGAATCCTCAGGTGTTTCTGGTAGCCGTCGAACCGCGTCAGCCTCTTCCCGCAAATGTCACACGTGTACGACTTGTCGACCTTGGCCTCGGCTTTGCGGTGGACCTGGACGTGTTTGGCCCAGTGGCCGCGCTGAGCGAACGCCCGGCCGCAGATGGTGCAGATGTACGAGTCCACCACCTCGGGCGGCGGCACCTCCAGCTCCACGCAGTCGTGCAGACCGTTACATAAAACCGGATCCGGAGCATCGGCTTTGTCCTCCATGAGGTCGGGGCGGGGGGGCTGACCCGAGGTTCCCGGCTGGGGGCCCAGCTCCGGGTCTTCAGGGTCCTGGAACTTGTGGAGGGAGGAGGTCATGGGTTCGTCTTCCTGCTGCGTTGGGGCTCTGCTGCTCTGGAACAACATGACGCTGGTGGTGTTCTGATCCGACCTGTGAGACGCCTCCTCCTGATCCAACCACTGCTCCTCTTCCTCCTCCTCCTGCTCCTCCTCCTCCTCCTCCTCCTCCTTCTCCTCCTCTTCCTCCTTCTTGATGTGAGGGGGTGGCTCTTCACTCAGGTCCAGGCTGGAGCTCCACTCCTGCTGCTCAGAGACTGTCGACCATGAAGAGAACAGATCAGGATGTGACGGATTCAATCAGAACCAGTATTTATAATATTTATTCTAGAATCCAGATGAAACAACTATTAACTAATTCCTCAGAACCTCCTGTGGGACGTCCTGGACCACAGTGCCCACCGCCTGGCCCCTAGCGTGATATGATACGAATGATGGAGAGAGGTCCAAACTGCAGGTTCTGGTCTGTACCAGCAGATCCTGGACTTCAATCTAATATTTCTGATGTGCTGGGACACACCATGTGACTACCATGCTACTACTCTAATAAACATCAGCACAAGTATAAAATCTGAGTGTATAATCCTTCCAGACCTGAGCCGTGGTCCTGCAGGGACATCCGGGGCTTCGTGCTGACCTCTGACCCCTCACGTCTCTCCCCTGACCTCTGACCTCTGGACCAGGAGCCTAACGTGCACATAGAGACACGTGGTTACGATGTTGTGGCTGATCAGCTGCTTCCATTTCAAGGTAAATAAATCAAGGTTTAAATTGAAAATGTATAGTCTCTGACCTGAGCCCGGGTCCTGCAGGGAGATCCGGGGCTTCATGCTCAGGTCCAGCATCCGGCGCTGGCGGTCCAGCTCCAGCTTGGACCGGGAGATCTCCTCCTCGTACTCCGCGATGGTCCTCCCGAACACCCCGAAGATCTCCTCGGCCGCCTCGGTGAGGCGCTGGACGATCAGCAGCCGCAGCATCTCGATCTTTGACATGATGGCAACGGAGCAATAACGGAGGAATAACGGAGGAATAACGGGGAAAGCTCCTCTCAGCTGGTACCTTGTTTACTAGTTACACTTCCGGGTAGGTGGTTATGCGCATGCTCAGTAGGGCTACGCTGCCCGTTGGGATTCAGCGCCCCTGTTGGTCGGGATGACTAATTACACGCCAATGGTGATACTACTACTACTACTAATAATTCATTAGTATAATTAGACTCTGACTGATTAGGGAGTAGTACTGTATTTCACTGTTTTATTGACACCGCCAAGAAACACGAAGAAGCAGGGACTCGATCTTTAGTATTACTTCCACACAACAACACAGAACAACTACACAACGACTACATAAACAGACACACAATGAGATGATGAGGAGACGCGTCTCCACCAGGAGGCGCAGAGGACCAGAAATATTCCATGAAAGTCAGATGATGATAGATACAGATACATAATATAATATATAAGAAGAAGAAGAATATATATAATAATACCAGTATAATAACAGTATATAGTACTAATAATGGCAGCAGCATCAGTATGTAACAACAACAACAACAACAATAATAATAATGATAATAATAATAATAATAATAATAATAATACACATATAGAAATGTGTCATGTGTGCAAGGTGAGCATACGTACATAACTACACTATATAATATGTAAACATGTATTAATGGGAATAAACAGACGAATGAGGCCAGAAGGAGAAAATACCACTAAAATAAATATAAAGATCCTACTAAACGTTTCTATATGTTTCTGCGTGCGCGCGCGTGTGTGTGTGTGACTGTGTGTGTGTGTGTGTGTGTGTGTGTGTGTGTGTGTGTGGATGTGTGTGACTGTGTGTGTGTGTGTGTGTGTGACTGCGCGTGTGTGTGACTGTGACTGTGTGTGTGTGTATGTGTGTGACTGTGTGTGTGTGTGTGTGACTGTGTGTGTGTGTGTGTGTGTGTGTGCGTGTGACTGTGTGACTGTGTGTGACTGTGTGTGTGTGGAGGGGGCGGTCCCGGGGCTGGAGGGGCCCCGGGCTCCGGGGGGTGTGCACCTTTGCAGGGTGTGTCCTCCTGTAAAAGCCGCAGGTGTCTCGTGCTCTGCGTCTTTCCTCTTCCCTGCTCGCGTCTGTGAAGGAGGTCTCGAAGCGTCCTGATGGATCTGGTCTCCGTGAAGTGGATTGTGTTGGTGCTGTGTTTGTCGGGTGAGGATAAACGGACCTAATCCTGCCCCGGGGGACCGGGGACCGGGCACCGGGGGACATGCATCTTTATTTATCTCTTTCTCTGCCTCGTCTCAGCAGGATGCTGCTCGGCTCAGGACGCCCTGCCGGACGGCCCCGTGGAGGCGGTCGTGGGGTCCAACGTGACCCTGAAGACTCTGCTGAAGGAGGCGGTCTACGACGTGATCCTGTGGAACTTCAGCGACGGGAAGGACTCGATTAACGTGGTCACGCTTCGGGCCTCGGGCCCGAAGGTGAGCGAAAGATTCGCCGGCAGAGTCTCCGTGGACAAGGCCACCGGAGCCCTGACCCTGGGGCCCCTGAAGGTGGAGGACGGGGGGGACTACAGCATCTCTGCGGTGGGAGACGCGACCTGGACCGGGGAGACGAAGCTCCGCGTCCTGGGTGAGTCACTGGATCGGTGTGGTCCCTGGCCCCATTCAGACATTCAGAGTTAGTTTAAGAGTTTTAATTATTTAACTATTTAACCCCCCTTTACTCTGACGCCGACTTCATTTTCATATTCAAGAGGAAAATAAATTATTTAAATGTTGAAGGAGAAAAACAAGTTGTTGGGATCATCAGAGACCGGATCCTCAGGGCGTGGCTGAGCCCCCCCTCTCTCTGTGGTCTGGTTTCTGTTGTTGGGACAAGTTTGACATGGAATACCAAGGCCGTGGAGACATTTTGTCCTGGTGGGGCCCAGAGACACAGAGACAGCAGGTGTTTGGGTCCAAGGAGCAGATCAATAAATCAGGATCTAATCAGACACAATAGAGTAGAACAGAGTAGAGTAGAAGACACTTTTTAGAGACGTTGGGACGCTTGTGTAATGTAAAGGCAGAAATATGAGTACACATTAAAGTACACATTAAAGTACACGCTGGGCTGTTGCACTTGTGCTGAACAGACGGTTTGTAGGTGATGTCACAGAAGCTGGAGTCTCCATGGTTACAGCCACTGAGTGACAGACAGTGACTGGTGATGAATCACATTTAGTTCAGTTCCTGCGAAAGCCTCCCTGGCCACTTTATTAGGTACACTAGACAATAACAGGAAATAAAAGGAAATATGACTAAAATGACATTTTCTGTGTGTCTGTGGAGGGCAGAGTGGACATACACCCACTGTCCAGTTTATTAGGTACAGCAGTGAGAGGCGCCATGCTTATGCTTTTAGGTTATAAGGCTTTTATTCATGTTTAATAATTTAATCATTTGAGCTCTTCACTAACCCCATCCTCTCCTTCTTGACTCTGCTTCTACATCAACATTATTTAGATTAGAACCACTTCACTGGCGTACCTAATGAAGTGGCCACTGAGTAATGAGAAATGCCAGAGAAATGTGGCAACAGCAGCCAGAATAATCTGTGTGTTCAAGGTGAGGCTCTGACTCTGTGGCTGTTGGTTCTCCACATGACGTCAGTGTGGATCTGTATTTAGAACTCATGAGCTCATCACCACAACACTCAGGTCATTATTCATATTATTATTCACCCTCAGTTTGCGCTAGTTGATGCAACATGTCAATATATTTGTGTCACAAAATTCTTATCTTATCTGATCTTATCTTATCTGATCTGAGCTGAGCTGAGCTGAGCTGAGCTGAGCTGATCCGAGCTGATCTCATGCTCAGTAGCAGTAGAAAAAAAAACAGTCATTGAACAGCCAGGATGTTTCTCTGCAGTAGATCATTAACGTCCCTGCAGGCTTTACACATGAAACTATTGTGTGAGGTGGGTGGAGTCAGAACTGGTCGCCACTCCTTCCTGCAGCTCCAGGATTATCCAGAACGGGTCCAGCAGGTCGAGCGCTCACTGCTTTCCTGGATTTTAGATTGTGACTGAAATGACGGTTAGGCACTGGCCTCTCATTGGAAGGAGGATCTGATCAACAAAGCTCTAGGAAATATCCACCCACACACACCCTCTTCTACTCAGTCAAATGTGAAACCAGGATCCTTCTTGGTTTGACAGAATCCTGACTTTACATCACCACCAACACTACGGCCACCACCCTGCTGCTGCTGCTGCTGCTGCTGCTGGTGAAGAAGAAGAAGAAGAAGAAAAGCTTCTCATAAATTCACCACAGTTGATCCATTTATTAGGAAATGACACAAAAATTCAAACTTGAAATGTTTTTCTCTGCAGTCACGAGTGTTGAGAATTGTTCCGTTCAGACTTTTGGCCAGAAGCAAATTAAAGTCACTAGTAAAGTTTGGATCATTCGGTTCATTCTGCTGCTGCTTTTGGTAGAATTCTGGTTGGAGCCATGTTTGAAATCTGGACTTGTTGTTGTGACTCTGTCACAGCTGTGTTCAGTGTCTTTGAGCTGATAAATGTTTTAGGCCAGTCATTCCCAGACCAACCAGGTCCTCCCATGAGATATCAGCAGCTGTCAAGGGAGGAGCTTACTTCTTCTTCTACTGTTTAAATCTAGGTGACTAAAACACCAGAACCAGAAGCCTGGTTGTAGCCGTGCAGTGACAGAGGCGTTAGCCAGTAACTAGTGTGATGTGGATGTGTGGTGAGGTGGTGGTGGGAGATCATCTAAACACAATCCATAGAGTCCACAGGTCAAAGGCTGCAGACAAACAACAACAAACACTGAATGCTGCAACATTTAAAAGAAGAGAAGAGGAGTTTCCTGGAGACTCATCTTCCAGAGGGTTAGCGAGTTTGGAAAGGTTTGTAGGGAGTTGACATTGTCCAACCAGAGGAGAGCTGACGCTTCTTATTGAGAACAGTCTCTCCCAGTGAACAGTGGCTGCAGGAGTGGACACATATTAGCAGCAGCATTGGCAGCTTGTCTTTGTCTTGGTTTGTCTTGGTTTGTCTCCAGCTGTTAGCCGCGTTAGCCCAAGTGCTAGCAGAATCCCCGACTAACGTATGCTTGGCTTGGTTCATGTGCTGTTTGAAGCTGGAAAGAAAACTCCTTCCTGCAGAGTGTGATGATACTTTATGTGTCTCCACTGGTCCCTCTTGGTGTCTTTGTCCTCAAATGTCTCATGGAGAGGACCAACGTGCTGTTTAGCGTCTTCCATCTTTATGGGTTGGTTCTGCTGCCTGTCACTACCAGATCAGCTGGTGCTAACGCTAACGCTACTTGGACAAACTGAGACACGTTCACAGTCGTTCTGCTGCAGATTCTTCATTAATCACATTAATTATGATGATGATTAATTAGCGTTAACAAGTTAATTCTGACCGCCCTAATATATATGTTAGTCAGGAGATAAACTCAGCAGCTGGATGTAGAAACCAGGAGCAGTCTTCATCTTGTCCCTTCAGAAGGACACTGACCTCCTGGGGTTTTCTCTGGGGCCCTTGGCTGCTATGTCATCTGGTGATTGTAGCTGATTCTGTTATAGAGTTTGAACTATTCTCTGTCTCTCATGCTGACTCCATGGTTCTCTGTGCAGAGCCGGTGTCTGACGTCATCATCAAGTCCGACCCACTGGAAGCCATTGAACCCAACACCACCGTGATCCTGACCTGCACCGCCAAGGGCTCCGTTGCCAAATTCACCTGGATCAATGGCACAGCACCCATCATGGCCGACGGCAAACGAGTGACACAGAAGGATGTCTGTTTACTTTGGATTGAGATTTTTAGATGTTTAGAGTGTTTCCAGCCATTGTTCTCACTGTTTCTGTATTCTTTTCTCAGGTGGAGACGTCCAGCAGCTTGACCATCAGAAACGTCCTCCGGTGGGATCTCATGGGTCCCATCTACTGCTCAGCCGCTAATACACTGGAGACGAAGAAGAGCGCCCCCTTCAACCTCACCGTCTTCTGTGAGTAACCCCTCCCTGACTAAACACCAGCTGGGAACAGAAACACAACGCTAGCTTGAGTCAGGAGAAGCTAATCCTGAACCAGTCCTCCTGCGGAGACCTAGACCTTAACCTGAGCTCAGGTCCAAGAAAGTCCAAAACCCTTAGCAACATTACCACAAACGATCTGACAGTAGATGCTAATGTTAGCTGATAACGTTAGTCTTAACAAACACATTCAGATTGGCCCGGCGTATCTTTGCTGGAGCAGAATCGATTCAGACTCCAGGTAAACTTTCCTCTAGAAACAGGCTGACATCCAGGCTAGCACCTGGGCTAACATCCTGGCTAGCACCTGGGCTAACATCCAGGCTAGCACCTGGGCTAACATCCTGGCTAGCAGCACTAATCATTTTTAAACAAATCATCAGTTTCATATATACAGTAAGAAATAATAAACTTTTAATCGTTAAATGAACTGCGACAGTTTCTAGACTCCATCGAAGCTTCACATTCATCATCTCTCTACTGGTGTTGCAGTTGTGTGAACACCAGGTCTGGTGAAAGTAAGTTGTGTATCTCTGGAGCCTCGTGACTTTTCAGGCGTGTGTTCTCAAAGCTCAAACCACACTGTGTACACAGTGGTGTCACTTCCACTCCTTCCTCATGACTAACCTGAAAGGCACTGAAACCACACCGACCGCTGTTAACCCTGTTATTAATTAATCACAGGAGGGTTTACTCTGGACGGACGCTCACCGCCAGCAAACCCACCACCAACACATTCATTCAACACTTGATTTCAGTTTTAATCAGAAGGAAATGTGTGTAAATAGGACTGATTCAGCTGAAGAACCTGGATGGATATAGCCAGAGATTCATGGATGAAACTATAATTACATATTTATTAGAAAAAAACACACAAAGGTTGTTATTATTCTTAGTTACTACACAGATCAGAGACTCAGAGTCAGAATCAAGAAGGAACTAAAATCCAGTTTGATGCTTGTTAATAGAACTGTAGATGACATGAGCGTCTTCTCCACAGATGGACCAGAGGAAGTCACCATCACTCCTCCTAAGCCTAACCCTTTCATCGAATCCGGCTCCAACTTCACCTTGACCTGTTCGGCCCAGTCCCACCCCCCCGCCACCTTCAACTGGTACCACAACCAGACCCAGATGAAGTTCTCTGGTCCGATCCTCTCTCTGAAAGTCATCGAGGGTGAAGGATACGGGAAACAAGCGGCAGACTACACATGCAAGGCCAGCAACACCAAAACCAACCGCATGGTTCCCTCTCCGGCCGTCTCCTTCACCACAATGGGTAAGTAATGGGCGGAGCTTAACCCTCCATCTAGAACTAGGAACCATATGACGTAACATGGTTCCTGGTTCCTCTGAGTGAGGTTTATCGCATGTAGTTTTCATTGAGCCAATCAGAGAAGATCCAGGAAACATTGTCAGGTCTAATCAGGGTCTACAAGGTCCCCCTCTGAACTGGTTTATTAGGAACCATGAAGAAGAACAAGTGTCCTAATGTTTCTAATGTGATGATGTTGACAAGTGTCTGAATCAGCTCTGATGCTCCAATGTGACAAATACATGTTTACATTAGTTTAAGGACCAGGAACCAGATATGAGACCAGGAACCAGATATGAGACCAGGAACCACATATGAGACATTCATTCATCTGGATTTAACTCGGGGACATTAGAAGTAAAACAGCCGTCTTCTGTCCTACAATAACACTCTGGAGTGGAAGTGTAGAATTTAAATAAGTGTCCTGTGAAGGGTTAAACCTGTTCTTCTACTTTGTGTGTTTGACTGCAACCTGCAGCTATAATGACGTTCACATTAGCATGCTCCAGTGTAGTGCATCACATCATACATCAGATTAGATTGAACGCTTTTAAAGCAACATCCGACATCAGCACTACACCAGCCTCCACACAACAGCACCACACACCTTTCAGCCTGTCTAAGGATGAAGCTTTAAAGCTCATTTAAGACCCTGAATATTTCAAATAATTCTAAAGTGACAACAGCTCCACCGGCTGAGCACCAGGGTGAACTCATTCAATCATTTCACTGTTCAGAATGAAGACTGAACAGACGCAAAGGTTTCCTCTCATCCGCCTGCGAGATATGACAACACACAGCAAGAACCACGGATCAGTGTCGGCACTGGAAATGTTGTTCAACCTGTTCTGCCTCTAATTCTCTTCCTCTTTTGTTTTGGAGGAAGTTGTGTGGGCCTGACTCATGGAGGCCTGTAACCTGTTCAGACCAGGGTTAGGAGGTAGGGTTAGGGTTAGGAGGTAGGGTTAGGAGGTAGGAGGTAGGGTTAGGAGGTAGGAGGTAGGAGGTAGGAGGTAGGAGGTAGGAGGTAAGAGGTAGGTAGGCTCTACGTTGATGTGACTGAGTAGAGAGAAGTACAAGATAAGAGCGGCGTCTGTCCTCCTGCAAACAGTTTAGTCTAAAGACAAAATAATTAAAGCCTTTACATTAAACGGATCTCTGTCCTGTTCACACTCTCAGAGGCCGTCTCAGGCGCCAACGTCGTCGGTCCGACTTCGACCCTCATCGCCGGGAACAGCTCGGCAAACCTCAGCTGCAGTGCGACGGCTGGCACCGTGAAGACCACGACCTGGCTGAAGGACGACCAGCCGCTGAGCGCTGGCCCCAGGGTGGTGTTTTCCAGCGACATGAGCTCCGTCCTCATCAACCCACTGCAGAAAGAGGACAACGGAAACTACATGTGTCATCTCGGCAACCCCATCAACACCGTCACAGCCGTCTACAGGATGGTGGTGAACTGTGAGTGTTTGCTTTGCTAAGAGACCGGGAGCATGTGCTGGTGTCTGCAGGGTTTATGGTTTTACATTACAATGCATTTATGAGCGTTGACTGAGCTCAGATTTATTTTTATGACATTCATAAAGTTTCACTGCAGGACATTTAGAGACATATTTAAATGATAAAGCATCGTTTCTCTGTGTGTCCAGACGGTCCCGACTCAGCCACCGTGAAGGGTCCTGAGGCCGTAGAGGTCGGCGACCTTATAGAGATCACCTGCATGGCTGAATCCGTCCCTCCCGCCAACATCACTTGGAAGTTTAATGGCACAATGCTCAATGAAAAATCAACCAAGTATACCATCGAGAAAGCCGAGTACCAAAACTCTGGGACGTACACATGTGAGATGCACAACACCATCACTGGCAAGATGGCCACCAAGTCCCACTTCCTGTCGGTCAAAGGTGAGCTCCACATCTGCAGCCGAGCCCACACATTACAACAGTGTTTGTGTTACATCACCTGACAGGTTAGAAGAAACCGGACAGTTCAGTTCTCGCTGTCATCTGTTGTGTAATCTTTTATTTGTCATGTGATTAAAGGGAGACTCGTCCAACGCTTCGGTTCATGTGGAACCTGTAAAAATAACAGCCATGCTCTTACACTTAGACAGACTTAGGGAGAAACAATGCGTGCAAAAATAGAATAAATACAGAAAAACTTCAGCTCGTAGCTTTTACTTTCAGTTTTATTTCCACGACCAAAGAGCTGCAGGTTTATTTATCTCCTCGTAAGCGTCACGCTGGAATGCAGCTTTGCTTCTGTTTCTGATGTCTGGTCCAGATACTCTCTTCCACAGACGTCACTCACCATTGTTACATATCCACATCCTGTATGTGGTTCCAGCTCAATGACTCACGTGCAGATGAAAACGTGTGATTGCTCTGTCCTCTCTAGCCCATGGAGCGTTGGATGAAGGTTTGTCGGACGGAGCCATCGCTGGAATAGTCATCGCCGTCCTCGTCGCAGTTGGAGCCGCCATCGGATTGTTCTTCTACTGTCAAGGCAAAGTGCCGTAAGTGCTCAGCTCTATGATACCTGGGGCAGGAACTGGAGACAAAGATGGCCGCCGGACGGCAACTTCTGTCGTCTGAAGTTCTTGAAGTTGATGTTGACTGGAAGTTTACTAGAAGTTTGCTAGAAGTTTGCTAGAAGTTTACTAGAAGTTTACTAGAAGTTGATGTTGACTAGGCATTTACTAGATGTTGACTAGAAGTGACTAGATGGGGGGTGTCAGAAATAGTCTCTGGGCCGAGTGTTTGTAGCGTTGCCGTCTCGTTGTTGTTTGTAACATGGTCGTCATTCTTTCTCTTTCTTTGTGGTCTGAGTATTTCTCCGCTCCACCACCGTCTAGTAAATCCTCCTCATTCCTCTCATGTCAGAGCTGCCACACCTTTCCACACAAGCAGCCGTTGATATTATTACACCACCGTTTACAAGAAGCTTGAATAAATTACTGGACAGGAAAAGACAAAACCTCCTCCTCATCCTGTCGCCTTGTGAAATCATCATCCCTGGTTTGGAGGAGTTACTTTAAACCACATGTTGTCATGAAGACGTTAAACCCAACGAGTGTTTCACACCTGAGCAACGCCTTCTTCCCAAAAAGTGTCAGGGATGACATCGTTCACCACATCCTGCCTCATTTCAACACTCTGATCAGGAAGTGAACCTTAGTCAGCGACAGAAACCTAAAGCCGGTCCCTTCAAAGCAGCTGGTCTAACCCCAAACACCCAGTCAGTATAAACCATAAATAAACAGAAGTACAAAGAGCAGATGCAGTAGATTCACTTCACAAGACATCCTGGAGGACCATCAACACCTGGCCTCACCTGGTCTCACCTGGTCTCACCTGTGCATCTACCTGGTCTTAATTAAAATGCACTGGAGGTCTGGCAGCAGCGCCACCATGTGGTCAGTAGAGTATTGTAGCAGCTGCTGTCTCTAATGGATCTCTACCTGGACTGGAACCAAGTTGACTTGGAGACTTGATCCAGATTATGGAACAAGATGAAAAGGTTTTATCTTGAGGTCAAATCTGGACTGATGATGGTCTGAGTTCTACTAGAGTCCCTTCCTTAACTATGTTGATCAGTTGTCATTGGGGGGTGGGAGGCCCTCTGGGCCCCGGGGCCTTGAACTGATTGACTGATCCGTCCTGTCAGCTGGTGGGTTCCTGGTGACTGATGCCTTTGTTCTTTGTACAGAACGTAGCAAGGCTCAGATTTCTGTTCTGGTTTCATCAGACAGGAGGCTGGCCATCAGGACCCTGTCCCTCATCCACTGGGGGCTCAGGTTCTGGTTTCATCAGACCAGGAGGCTGGCTATCAGGACCCTGAAGGTCCTGTGTTGATGTAAAAGGACCAGAGGACTCTTGCTAGGTGCTGCATGGACAGATTAATTAAACCAGTGAAAAGGAAAAAGTGAAATGATGTCAGACTTCTCACTTGTCATTGAACACAAACTCTGATCGAGTCCATCTGAGGGGAGATGAAGACAAACCTCGTCCCTGTAATTATGTTTTTGTCTTGACTCTGATGATGAACATGTGGAGATAAAAGCTTCATGTTGAATTAATGACAGGGTGAGGACGGTGACATACGTTCAGCATGTAGCAGGAACTTCTGTGAAGCTTTCATATTTTTATTTAAATCTGAAATCTAAAAGTAACGTTTTTCTCTGTTGAGATCTTGTTTCCATCAGAGCTCCTTGGTGCCTTCGCTACACTCTGAAAAACAAGCTGCCAGCTGGGAAAACCCGTTCACGTCACACCCCTCGGTCATAATTACTAGCTGGATGTGAGCGGCTCATCTCCCACCCAGCGTTATTAGCTCCAGACATGCAGCAAACTTCTATTGACTGGTAAACATGGGAGAACAGAGTGTTTGTCTGCAGATACGATTCAGTGTCTTCTCACTGAGACGTCGATGAAAGAACGACCTTCGACCTGGAGCTAAACCAAGTGTCTGCGTGTAAATCTGAAAGCTGCTCCTGTGAATCATTGGTTTTCTGGTGTGCAGGGTGAGGCCTGTGTTACAGAGAATTACAGGAATGTCACTGTCATGTCTGTACTCGTCTTTTCCCGCTCTCGTTTGTCGTTTCCCTCGTACGTCGCTTGGTTTTAGTTCTGTGTTTGTTCAAAGTAGTTTGATTTTTCATAACACCCCCCCCCCACCCACCCGGTAACATTCCTGCACCATTAGGTCACCAGACACAAACAACAACCTGTAGACATTGTTAATTAACAATAGAAACTACATTACATTTCCAAAATGATACATAAGCGACAAACTAAAAGTAGAAATAATGAAACAGTGAATAAAAAACACATAAACAGAGAAAAGAGCCAAAAGAATAAGTAAAATGAAATAATAAAAGTAATAATAAATAATAAATTAAAAGTACTCATAGTATGGGGTCTCTGTAATGAAGCCCTAATGTCCCTGGTATTCATATTCTCTATGACGGTTAAAAACCAACCAGACAACATCAGACCTGTGGAATAACCGATTTAGTCCAGAGTCAGATGATGTGTGACATCTTTAATCCACTGCTCGGTTTTTCATTCCAGTTCATGAATATAAGTCGTCTCACTGAAAGAGATGCAAAGACTGTCATATTTTTTCAAGCATGTATCTCCAAATATTTCTGTTAAGGCTGAGGGCTGTATAGGTTCTTTCAAGAAACCCAGTGAGGTTCTAAGTGTGGACGTCCAGAAGGGACCTAGCTTTGAACAGAACCAGAACCTGGGGAATGTGTGGCTCAGTCACACAAAGGGTCCACGTCAGGCTTGAATCAGATTAGTTTAACTTTGGATCAGTGAAGGCTTAATTCTCTTCGCCTTAATTCTGTTTCCTATCGTTCTATCTATTGCTTTGGTCATCAGCTGAGTTTCTGATTATATAACAACCCATTTCATTTATCATTTCATTTCATTTGCACATTTTAAATATGATAAAACGTAGGCTTTCTCTGGGTTCTCTGGTTTGGTGACTCTTAACTGACCCTAGGTGTGAGAGTGAGTGGTCTCTAGTGACGATAAGAGGTAGCAGAGGGTGAGATGGGATGATATGACCAACATTACATATGCCAAGTTTGTGAAGCAGGACTAATCAATGACTTCCTGGAGCTGAGATGGAAAACCCCACCCATGTATCTGACCCACTCAGAGTGGAGAGCTCGGCTAAGAGCCCTAACAAACACATCGCCAGCCCCTGAAGAGCTCCACAGAAGATCTTTCCACTCCACCAGTCAACGCTCTGGCTGGTTCCTTCCCCAGTTAATAAGAACCACCTGGTTCCACCGTCACTCGTCTCCTCCAGAGAATCTTTAGTGAATCCATGAAGAGCTTCAGAGGCTGGAACAAGGTCCCACATCTGGAAGTAGAAATCTGATCAGTCAGTGGCTGAACTTTCCTCCACTGACTTCTTCTGAACTGGGCTCTTATCAGCAGACCAGAGAAATGTATCTGAGTTTCAGTGATACAGTTCAGATTCTGAGACTCGGGCTCATTCTTTACCTGTCTGTGGAAATTCTTTTTTATTAGATTTTATTCTTTATTCAACAAAGGTTTTGTGTGTGCTGGCAGACATTGGTAGGATTCCTGTGCAGGTGGTCAGATTAGCTTCAGGCTCCGAGTCGACGTTTCAGATCATTAAATCCAGGGTCCATCAGACTCTGGGTGTTTCTGTCCTTTGAAGCCGAGGAGGAAACATGAAGTGAAGGCCCCTGAGATGTTGAGGGGATATTGTGGTCAGCATTTTAACGTGTTTTGACATATTCAACACAACTCTTGTCTCCTCTCCGCTCCAATTTCCACCTTTTCTTAAAGCCTGTGTTTTCTAAACGAGAAACTCCTCTTCAAATGTGGGAGGTTGTCTGTGATCTAAATCCTGGGGATCGTCCATGTCTGTGATTAGTAAAGTAATAATTACATCATAAATGACCTGAACCTTATTTCTGGTAACGCAGAGGTCTGAACCACGGGACCAGGTCCCAGGTAGAACTAGTCCCATCAGAACAGGACTAATGACCTGACGGTGACTGACCCTAACACCACCTCTGTAAAGCTGCTATGTGGGAATATCACTGGAGGTTTAAGATATAGAGGCAGCAGTGTCTGTGGTGAAGGCCTTTATTCCCTTTGTCCCTGTTTTAAAATGTAAACTGTTTCACTGGTGATGATGATGATGATTGCGTGAAGGTTGACCTTCCTCAGGAAGCTTCATCAGAGTTTTCTGTTGTTTCCTCAGGGTCACGGAGTCTCCGTACTAAAGACTACCACTAAAGGCTGCTGCTGGTGAGTTTATTACCTTATTGTAAAGGGAAACATCAGCTACACACACACACACACACACACACACACACACACACACACACACACACACACACACACACACACACACACACATTCTTTATACACACTTGTACACACAAACACAACCTCAGAAAAACACACATTAGTACAAACGTGAGTCAATGAACAGAAAAGTCTGAGTCAATGAAAAAGCTCCACAGTTTATACAGTATAGACTGTATATATGCACACACACACACACACACATATACTATATACACACAAACATATACACAACGAGCAGAAAAGTCTCAGTTTATTTCTGCTGCAGTTTGTAGAAACGTCGTCTCTGTAGCGTTTGATTTGTTCACAGTGAAGAACCAGGTGAAAACTCTAGGACATAAGACGTGTTGTTTATGTGAAATGTCCCCATCAAAGTAGGTCTGAATTAGACCAGGATATGAACAGGAAACAATAATGAATTATATTAAAAGTAATAACACTCTGACTTTATATTCATGTTGTTCTTGCTGCGTATTTTTCAGTGTGTAGCCGAGGCTAATGCTAATGAAACTAACGGGTCCATCTTCTGACTGAATGTTGTTAAATATTTAGTTGCAAAGCGACGTTGAGTCCAGAGCTGAGGGCTTGATGCAGAGAAATTAATAAACAGTTAATAGTTAATGAGCTGGATCAGACCATTGAGAGGAGGTAATGATGCATCAATGGAATAAACTGAAGAAATGTCAGAGAAATATCCTCAGGTCATTGGGATTAATGAGCTCCCTTCTCTCTCCAGGCCCAACCATCCCACCATTTAGTTTCCCATGATCCTCCTGTGCAGCCGGGTCCAGGATGGTCCAGGGTGGTCCAGGATGGTCCAGGGTCCCTCTCAGTGTCTCTGTCTGTCCTCTGTCTGCTGAGGACGGGGAAACGATGGACTCTATCAGGACCATGAGTCCTTCATCTCATTATTTACACTTTTTGGAGCTTTGTCTTTTTCTTTGTTTTTCACCTTCATGTGAAACTCGTCCTCCGTCCTCGGATCTTTTCCTCCTTCTCCCCTGTCTGTCGTCCTTCAGCTTTTATTTCGCTTCCTTCAGGAAAGTTAAGACCAGAGAAGCTGGACTGACACCGATGAGGGACTTGGCCTGAGAGGACAAGTAGACGTCCAGGTTTCTGTGGTTTGATTTGTCCCTCTGTCCGTCCCAGGCGGGTGGAGTTTCCCTGATTGGAGACACAGTCCAGTCTTAAAAGATTCATCACTTTCATCCAAATACCTCAGCCTGAGATTACTGCTAAACCTCAATTAGATGTCTATGTTACTGAAGGAGTTTAGGAATAATTTATAACCCAGACACACAAATAAACCAGTTAACGCTGCGTTAACACAAGCTCATCTGACGGACGTCATTTGTTTGTTGCAGAGAGAATAATTTAACCCTGCAGAGGGCAGTAATCTGCCCCGCAGCATCCAAACTGACTCAAAGAAGAAGAGGACGAAGAAACAAATGAGCAGAAGCTAATTTCCTCCTAGAAAGTCCTGACAGATGTTGATGAGACTAATAGAAAGGTGAGAAATGTTTCCTGCAGGTAGATTATATTTCAGTCCAAGGCTAATCTGCGCTAACGATGGAGACGATTCCGTATATTAATCTAAAGAGACCTAAAATGAATGAACCCTACATCAACGATGCTGGAGACTGAAGATTTGAAGAAAGTATTTATAACAGTGACACGTGATCAGAGTGTGAGGTCTGTCAAAGTAAAGGGAACTGAAACCAGGCGTCAGCTCCTCAGTAATTCTTCCTCCGCCAGTTCGTTGAAAACTCTCGTCATCGTCTACTGCGGATGGGAGGAGGGAAGGAGACAAGATTCAGCATGTAGGGACGAGTGAGGTGAAGGCGAAGAAGAAAGAACCAAGAGATATAAAAATGAAAAAGGCGGGAAGGAGCGGCCTCCTCTGAGTTTAGAGCCCTGATCTCAGGGACCAGTTTAACGTGGACCTCTGGTAATCTGGAATAATCTGTGATCGTAATCTGTGCGACTCGTCCATGTCTGTAATTAGTAAAGTAATAATTAGACCACAGAGGTCCTGAGATAAACCAGGTCCACAGAGAACCAGACTCTCTCGGTCTTTGTTCTGTCTCTTGTCTCTTGTCTCGTCCTGAAGACGTTTAATGAATCCAAGTGTGGACAGATGTTAGGGAGCAAAGATTCGTTCACCCATTCAGACCAGGATGAACCCATTAACTCCACCATTCATGTGTTCATCTGCTTTAAATACTGACAGGTCCTTGGATCAATAGACTCTAATGTAGAGTTTATTATCCAGTAGAAAGAGGAAACTGTCCTCTGACCTGCCGCAGAGACACAACTACAGACATTAGAGGACACCACAGGACCAGGTCCCAGGTAGAACTAGTCCCGTGAGAACAGGGTTTTAGTCGATCCGTGTCGTCTCTGCAGGGTTTGATGACCAGACCTCAGATGATTTAAGCTGTTAATGATGATCTCAGACTTCAACGTGCACTGATCTCCAGTCAGAAAAAGTATTTATTTTAGTTTAGTTAGAGACAGAAGCAGCTGAAGATCATAGCTGGTCTGCAGGACACATGGACTTTGTGTTTTTCAGCTTGTGAGATTTTATAGACTGTGCCTTATTTCCACCTGTTTGTGTCTGACACCGAGCCGAATGTATTAATACCAACATGTAGACTGGCCTGTAAGAGAAACTGTCCTTGCTGTAAATAACAGAGGCACACTGTAAAATGCTTTGTGACTTTTATTTTGTGTTTGGATTGTGTCTGTCTGGGGTTTATTTCTGGCTGAGATGCTTTGTGTTGCTGATGTTTACAGAAACTGTCTCTCCTCCTTAAAGCTAAAGTTAAATGTCCCCTCAACCAAGTCCTCTTTACCCTGCTTTGTAAAAGGCTAAAAGTTTGTTTTTATTTTTCATTTAAAACAAGAAACAACCAACCAGAGTCTGCGTGTGTCTTTAACCAGTCCATTCACAGAAGAGCGTTAGCATTGACATAACTAACACTCCCACACCAAGACCCGTCCTCCTCCAGGTCCTCCAGGTCCTCCTCCAGATCCTCCTCCAGGTCCTCCTCCAGGTCCTCCTCCAGGTCCTCCAGGTCCTCCTCCAGATCCTCCTCCAGGTCCTCCTCCAGGTCCTCCAGATCCTCCTCCAGGTCCTCCTCCAGGTCCTCCAGGTCCTCCAGATCCTCCTCCAGCTCCTATCTGAGCCTAAAGGAGTCTGGTCTGAGGAGCGGCTCCAGGACTTTCTCATTGTAACTCTGATCAAGTAGCGTTGAAATCATTCAGTGTTTGGAGAATATCTCTCCTCCTCTTCTTTCCACCATGTTCTCCTCTCTAAGCCTCTTAAAGTTCTCCTCCCTGCTCTCAGCACATCTCACTGCAGAACCTTCTTTAGGAACCTTTCATCTTTACTTCCATCTAGGAACAACCTGGCGGGAAACTCTCTCTGTCTGTAGGAACAACTATTAGCTCTGAGGGTCTTTAGGAATACGGGTCCTGACGCTCCCACCTCCACCTCTGAATTCACAGGAGAGACAACCATTCATGTTAAAACCAATGTGGACAAACTTTAAATCTTAGTTCTGGTAGTCCACATTAAAAACTATAAAACTCTATAAATAAAAGCTAAATGAATAAGAGTTGGTTTCATTGCCCCTGGTCCTTTAGTGACAATGGAACCAGAACTAAAGGAGAGTCCAGTGGTTGCTAGATTCATATACTTCACCATGGCGACTACTTTCTGGTGTTCAGGAAGGATAAACTGTCTGTAGAGACCAGAGCTGGTTCAGGATTTAACAGTGGAGCCTCTTGTGGTGGACAGTGGAACTGCAGGGTTTGGCTTCATGTTTCAGAGGTTCCTGCTCAATCGAAATCGTAAACTCTAAATAACTCATGATCCAACAAAATGTCTGTATAAACAGATCAGTGGGAACTAGGTCAAAAGTCAAGTCATTGAAGTCATATCCAGATTGACTCTTCTTTCCTCCTTTTAGTTTTCACTTCCTTTAAAACAGAGGAACTGTGATGACTGTTGGTCTTTATCCTGGAGACACAGCTCACCGTGGATCTTATATCTCTCTAATCAGATCAGATCAGATCAGATCAGATTCTCCTCTCTCTCATCAAGGTCAAGTCAAGTCAACTTCAAGTTTATTTCTAAATCACATTTAAAAACAACCTTGAACCAAAGTGCTGAACAAGCAGAATAAGAACAAACATAAAATAAGACAAAGTTAAACTGTATTTGCAGAATAAAGCCAGAGAAATCCAGCTCCACCTGGACTGAAGGCCACAGAGAAGAAGATTTAAATGCTCCAAAGTCTGGAGGCTTTGACTGAAAAGGGTTGGCTGGCCCCATGGCCTCTGGTTCTGAGCCTGGATCTGGGATCCTGGGTGTAAGGAGACTCAGTAGCAGCTGGTCTGTTGATCTCAGAGCTCAGACTGGAAGTAGTCCTGACAGATAAGATGGGGTCAGCCATAAAGACTCTTAACAACAAAGAACGTCCGGTCTGATAAACAGGTCCAGGTCCTTGTTGCCTGTAACTGGCTCAAACACACAGTGAGACTGAGACATTAACAATAACAACAACAACTCTGCATTAATTGTGAGTGTGAGCACATTCCGACGCAAAGTCTGAAATTTATCAATTTGTACTTGTGCTTAGAAAAGTGTGTAACTTTAGGCACAAACTCTAGTGGTAGAACAGTGGAACTACACATAGAACCATTAACAGAGTCTCAGTGTTCTTCACACGTTCCCACATGTTACCGTCTCCTCTAATAAGAAAATTATCTTCTTGCTTGTCTTGTGCTATTGGAGGATTTTTAAATCAGATCAGATTAATTAACGCTCTGTTCACAGAGCATTAATTAATCTGATCTGATTTAAAACTGTGTTTGGAGCCAGAGACGAACTGAAGCAAAGAGCTCATCCAGCTCCTCCACCCTGACATGTTTGGAGACATGTTTGGAGACATGGAGCCGACACTCAGCACAATCATTTCTCTGGCCTCAGTTTACATCCAGCTCCCAAACAGACATCACCAACAAGAACAGATTAAACCAGGAATTCAGAATCTGGAGCCATAGACTGACCCACATCACAATAAACCACACAATGAATTCAGTTACACAAATAATACGTCTCTATTAAACCTCAGAAACTCACTGAGACTAGAGAGAGGATCATCCAGAGACTGCAGGTCAGTCTGTCTGTAGCTGCTGGTTGGAACAAGACACGCTTTAGTTTTCTTTATTTTAATTTGATCTAAATTTATTTAACATTTGTGATACACATGCATCAATCTGTTTCAGTGACTGGTTTATCTGCAGTAAAGCATTTACGATGTTGGTCACATGGTCCGTTACTTCATTAATGAATTTGGTGGATCAACAATTTTCTTCCACCTCCTCCAGCACCAGAGCTCATGTAGAACTGCTCCTCTTCCTCTTCACCATGATTTCAGTGAAAGGGATTGTTGCTGCCATATGTGGTCAATTCGGGGCGTTTCTGAATGTAAAGGATGTGAATCATGCAGGAGCCCAGTAGATAGGAACAGCAGGATTTATCATCACTGATTATTTATCTGTGTGGGAGGACCAGTGTCCACGCGTTTGATAAATCTGAAGATTTTTGTACTTACACACATTATAAATTTCATTCCTACGGCAGAATGTAGAACCTTTTCTACACACGGTTTGATAAATGAGGCCCTGGACTGTTGTATATATCTGCTCATATCCTGTACTCATTTATTTATTTTTATTTCTTAAAGGCTTATTGTTGTACAGATGGTTAGAACAAGGTTCAAAAAGAAAGTATTTAATGGCGACAAAATCTAACAAAAAGATGCAGTGATAGCTGATAAATCCAGGCGTGAAGCCAGAAATTCAGTAAGTTCACATTAATAAGCTGGTTCCATGACACACTGAAGCTTCTCTGTCTGATTGCAGTTTGTTGACCCAGGCTCATGTAGTCTTATTTGAACCAATTCTAAATACAAAACTCTAAAAGTGTAAAACTGAATTCATTGACTGTTTGCAATAATTACAGGAGAAGAAGAAACATAATGATTTATAAAAAATACAACATGAAGTAAAAAGGAGATGGAGGTGTCCTGATGGAAATATGAAACTGTGAAATATTGATGTAACCGTGGTAGAAGTTAGAAACCAAACTTCAGCTGCTGCATTCAAATGAAAGAGAAGTTACCACTAATAATAATAGTAATTTCAAATATCAGTGACCAATGAGGGCCTGAGAGAGAAGCGGGTTCAGCCAATCAGGTGAAGGGGAGGGGTTATCTTTCAGGGGCGAGGTTTGACATGAATCTATGGATTGAACCTGTACGTCCACCTTAACACTCCATACCTACCGTTAGGGTGGTAGGGGTGGAGGGGGTGGAGGGGGTGAGGCTGCTGCTGGTGGTGGTGGTGGTTGATGTGATGAAGTCAAATGTTGTGCACACACACACAGTTCTTTGTGTTTGTGTGTGTTGGAGCAGGTTGAGCTGACAGGACTGAACACGCCTACAGCATTTACTCAGGAATGTGAATGACGGGGAGGGAGGAGGGAGGAGGGAGGGGGAGAACGAGGTAGAGGAGAAAGAGGAGCCCTAACCCTTGGTTTCCTGTTTTTTTCCTGGACTCCTCTATCTCCATCCTGGACTCCCCCAGTCTGCTGCTCTCCAGACGGAGGTCAAGGAGCTTTCAAACCTGAACTCCGTCCAGCATCTAATCGACATGTGCACCATGACCAGAGAGTGTGTGTATCTCATCTTCTTCCTCTCACCCTCACCAGGGTCGTGGGCGTTGCTGGAGCCACAGGGGGAGAGGGCGGGGGGGTCCACCCTGGACAGGTCTCCAGTCCGTCTCAGGACTAACACAGAGACAAACAACCACTCACACCTAGGGTCAATCTAGGCTCACCAAGATCCACTTGGACACAGTTTGTGAAAGAACTCAGCTGGTAGGTGGTTCTTGGTTCTTGGAGAACTAACCCCAGTTCTTCCTCACATTCTTGTATCTCTTCATGTAATCCAGACTCAGTCCATGATGCTGAGACCAGGGCTCTGGGGGGAAGACTCCCACGCTCTCAGTCTTCCTGCTGGATGCTACATGTTGAACGTGTTGCTGCAGATCAGAGGACGAGTGAGTCGATTGAAAGGCATTTAATGACTGAATGAATGTTTGTCATCATCCTGTCATAATAATATGAAATGCTATATTTGGCATCAGACTGAGTTGTGGCCTCAGGTGACTCAAACCTGGGCTGGGACGGTTCCAGGACACTGTCGTCTCATTTGAACTAAAATGACCGGCCTAAACTTTCTAAATAAAATAACGGATGAAAATATGAGATATTGTGAAATATTGAGCTGACCGTGAAACATTTAACCGTGTTATTATCATTATTATTATTATTATTTGGAATTAACTGCTTCACACTAACATTTTAAGTTTAAATCTTTTACTTTCAGAGCTTGAATGTTTCAAAAACTATTTCAATTAATTAACTAAACTAACTAAACTCCTCCATGTCCTCCTCCTCTACTCCTCTTCTGTGTCCTCCTCCATGTCCTCCTCCCATCCTGAATGTCTAGGGTCTTAGAAAACAACCAAGATGTCTCCATGTCTCCATGGTCTCTGTCTACACGGAGTCCAGCTTTTTTTCATTTTGTTTTTCTACCTCTGTGTTTTTGTATGTGTTTTACTTTATTAGAGATCACCGCCAGAGTTCTAGATGGACAGGTTCTAGATGGACAGGCTCCAGATGGACAGGTTCTAGGTGGACAGGTTCTAGGTGGACAAGCTCTAGATGGACAGGTTCTAGGTGGACAGGTTCTAGGTGGACAGGCTCTAGATGGACAGGTTCTAGGTGGACAGGTTCTAGGTGGACAAGCTCTAGATGGACAGGTTCTAGGTGGACAGGTTCTAGGTGGACAGGCTCTAGATGGACAGGTTCTAGGTGGACAGGTTCTAGGTGGACAGGCTCTAGATGGACAGGTTCTAGGTGGACAGGTTCTAGGTGGACAGGTTGTAAACCAGAGCTCTATATGGACGGAGTGTCTCCTATTTAATGGACAGAGTGCTATTGATCTTCTCGTCTTCTTTCCAGGAAGCTGAATCAGCTCAGCTCTCTGATGACTTCCTGCCTCTGAGTGTTTGTTTGCTTCTAAACATCAGGATGGAAGAAAAAAATCAATCACACATTAATGTGAATTTAGGAATGAGCAGATCAGCTGAATGTAAAACTCTGCAGAGATAAAACTAAACTCAATAAAAGAAAAGAAGAAGAAGAGAAATGAATGATTCAGTCTGCAGGTCAGCAGTCAGATCAAGACCAGAGAGGCTCATCGATTTGTCCTGAGAGGACAGACATAGGACAGAGGCAGGACAGACTGACAGGGAGGACAGACTGACTCTGAGGACAGAGGCAGGACAGACGGACAGGGAGGACAGACTGACTCTGAGGACAGAGGCAGGACAGACAGACAGGGAGGACAGACTGACTCTGAGGACAGAGGCAGGACAGACGGACAGGGAGGACTCCATGCTGATGTTCATTCATTAGTAGATGATTATTCGGGGCTTTTTACTCTGACATCAAAGCTGATGACTCTTCTTCTGCCAGTAACTTAGTCTAAATGTAGTGATGTCGTAAAACCACTTCCTCATTCATGATCATCCAGATTACTGGATGATCATGTGATCATCATGATCACTACTGTGGAGACGAGTTAACTGGAACCATGTCAGTGACGAGGTTCCTATCTCTGTCCCTTCACTCAGTGACTCCTCCACTTTTATTCCAGGAGCAGATAACTGACCTGCGTACATTCTGTTCTTCATGAAGATTATTTAGGGAAATAAAGATTAGCGGAGGGAACGTCTCCTCACATGTGACCTCAGCTCTAAAATAAAACTCTCAGTGCCGTGTATTTTCTGTTCTCACATTGATAATGTTGTATCACAGTAGATACTAGTGACGTAGAAACACGTCTGGTTCTTGAACACAACTCTTTAAATGTTCTTTTTATCTGTTTGTGCAGGACTATGGGTCCAATATTCCACAAGTTTAGTATCTTTAGGAAGCTACTGCTTCTTATTACCTCCTATTTTATACCTCCTATTTTTTCCTCTAGTATAAATGATGTTGTAGTTCCTGTTTATAGTCTTCTTACATGTAATCCGTCTGTAGAATATGTTCATATCAGCTCAGGCAGTCATATGTTGATCTTTTACCTGCATCTGCAGGTTTTCAGACACCCTTAAAATCTTACACAATGTCAAATATTATCATGAATTTATTTGTGGAAACATCCTTTTTTGTGTTTCAAAGGTGCGGCTGCATTAGACACAAACACAAGTTCTATTTACTTTGTTTATTGTTTCCAAGAAAAAACAGGAAAACTAAATTCAATGTGTCAGTTCTCAACATTGTTGGAATCAAAGTGAACAAATAACAGAGAATGAACAGAAACTAAATGCAGCATCAGATGATCAGATTAATATTTCTTAGCAGCAGTAGAGCTCTAATCCTGGCTCCATGTTCCCACCAGACTTTCACACTGTTCACAGCTAATCTGCTCCCGTTCTTCTTCAGTTACTACTTTTAATTCTTCTAAAATCATTGCTCTTTGAAACAGACCTTTTGATAATCCACCACAGATTTACAATGGGGCTCATTTAGGGGCCACTCTAAGACCTGGATCCTGTGCTCCTGCAGACAGGTTCTAATGGTCCTGGATCCTGGATCAGGTTCTACTGGTCCTGGACCCTGTGCTCCTGCAGCCAGGTTCTGCTGGTCCTGGATCCTGGATCAGGTTCTACTGGTCCTGGACCCTGTGCTCCTGCAGCCAGGTTCTACTGGTCCTGGATCCTGTGCTCCTGCAGTCTGGTTCTACTGGTCCTGGATCCTGTGCTGCTGCAGCCTGGTTCTACTGGTCCTGGATGTGAGTCAAGGGGGTTTATCTGGTAGAAACATCCAGTTTGGACCTGGACACAACAGAGCACGTGCAGAAGGGACCATGTGGGTTTGGAGAACGAGCTGAATGTGTGATGACAGAGTGAGATGAGCAACACCAGCAGCATCATGCATCAAAGCATGATGCTGCCTCCACCATGTCTGACAGTAGCTACTGTCCATGCTGAAGATGATGCTTGGCCTGGCCTTCTGCGTAGCAGAACATTAGCAGGAGGAAGATAAAGCTGGAAACTGGACTCATCTGACCACAGAATCTTCTTCCAGGTCCTGACTGTCCAGTCCTTGTGTTCTTGGGTCTAAGCTCTGTCTCCCATTGATCAGGGGCTTCTTCCCAGCCTTGTAGGACCTTAAGCCATGATCTAAACGTCCACCACATACAGTGAGGCTGGAACACTGGACACCAGTTTGGTTTGACCACTGCTGTTGGAGCTCCTGTGATGTCATTGGCTGGTTTTCCTGCACATGTGGATCAGGATGAGGTCATTGGTTGTTGTAGAAACCCTTGGATGCCCAGATGTTGGTTTGTCTTCCAGCTGTTGGTTCGTCTGTATTTCTGCAGAGTGGATCCAGCTGATGAAGGACTGAATCTGTACTTCCTGGTGATCTGGAGGCAGCTGGTCCTTCCTGGCTGAGAACCTGGATCTTCAGGCGTGTTTCCTGTGTTAGGTTCCTTGTTTTAGACGTTTTAGTCTCTGAAGAACTTTAGATGTTCTGTCTTTATATAGACATGAAGCACAGCAACAGAACAATGTGTCTTTAAATAAAAAGCACGGCCTTCATTTTGGTTCCAGTGATCCACTAATGAAGGCTAAGAGTGATTCTGTGCAATATTTCACAAATGTATGGGGTGTCTGATGGTGAACTGGATTTAGTTGATCCGGACCTGAACATGTGGAATGACAAGAAAGTTGAATCTAATCTAATCTAATTTAATCTATTCCAAAAGCAGTCAAACTAAAACTACTACTAATAGTACATGTTACTGTTTCATTTACTGTGACGGTTTCATTACCGCCTCTTGGTCTGCTCTGCCCCCTCCTGGCTGCATGGTGCTACAACACTGACAACTTGTTCTGATTTAAACTAATAAACCAAATAAATCCCTCAGAACAATTAATTTATCTCATATTATTGAGCTTCACTTCAGTTTCAACACCTTTGTCTCCGACTCACTGCTGTTATTTGGCCTTTAGTTCAGGAATGAAGATGAAAAGATGCAATTACTCTCTCTGACCTGTAGATGGAGACAAAGACTCATGAATGGTTCCTGAATGGTTTTAGTTTCACTGAGGACAAGTGTTCATTCATTCATTCATTCATTCATTCATTCATTCATTCATTCATTCATTCCGTAGGGTTTACTTTCATTAGGACTAGATTATACTTGATTGTATCTGTTGATGGAATAAAAATTAAAATCAATGAAGACACTAGAAAAAAAAATGGAACTACATCGTGAAAACAAGTAAAGAATATTCAGCTGTCTTCATAAAATATTAATTATCTGGTACTTGCTTTAACCCCATCTCCATCCAGAACACCTAGACCCACCTGGACCCATGTGGACCCACCTGAACTCACCTGTGGAGCTTCTTTCCAGGACCTGAGACTGAAGAATAAACCAGAACCGGCTACAACCCCTGGGTTCACTGACTGTAGTTTTTAGTTTTTTATTTCAAACGTGTCGATATACTGAACATCAGAGGGCGACGCCCACCATCAATATCAAGAATAATAAGAATGATGAGAACAAGGACATCGTCTGTAGTCTCTACCAGGACCAGGACTGATGGGAGCAGGACTAACGTGGTCTCTGCTGGTAGAAATCCCAAAGAGGAGGAGGAGGAGGAAAATAAAGCCAGAACCAAACCTGGACCCTTTTCTCTGAAGAAGAATCGTCAGAGAACCTGAAAACCAAACGTTGGATGTGATTGGTCAGTGAGTGGACGGCCACAAATTAAGATTCTCAGCAAAAAGACACGAAAAAAGAAGAAGAAAGAACAGAAAAGAAAAACTGGACAGAAACTACAATCACAAATGATTTCTTTCACGTTTACAGGTGAAAGTCTTTCACCAAACTCAGCTACACAAACAGAACTGTACTGAGGTAGTTCTTGGCCTTATAGGAACTGCATGGAGATTATTTGATAGGACAGGAGACCAGGAACTTCAGGAACCAGTTCAAAGCTGAACTTCCTGAAGGTCTGAGTATTTTTAAAGCATTTTTAAACCAGAACCATTTATTATTATTTTTTTTAATAAAATCAGGATGAAGCCACAGAAACATTTAATTCAATCACTTTGGCCAAAGGTCTTCCTGTAGTTCCTGGAGCTGCTGGTGGAAAAGCGTCTCATATTTATCGTTTTAAATTTAAAAGTGGTCAGTTTTAGATTCTGTTCTGCTCCACTAGTCCAGACCCAGTCTGCTTCAAGGAACTGGATTTGAGCTTTGATTGACTGAGCTCATGGACTCTTCTATGACAGAGGAAAGTTGAGGTGAGTTGAGAGTCTTAGTTTCTGTTAGCATAGCTTAGCAGTTAGCCTGACTCTCTGTCTGTTGTCTTTGGGTTTTCTGAGAATGAATCTGCTCAACGATCACAGTCACTTTGGTAGCACGTTTCCAGATTCACTGATTTTAGGAACCACATAAAATCTGCTTATAAAAAAGAAAAAAGGTTTTAAAGTTTATTCACAGTGCGACGTGTTCCTTTAGTTCAGATCTCTGAGATCTCTACTCGTGCATTTTCCTTTTCTGGATGAACTACCCCAGCACAGCGTCAGATCTACGTCCTCCACCAATCACGGATCTGTAGCCACACCCCAAACAAGATGGCGTCTGCCCCCTTTGACCACCTCAGCAGCTGTCATCTGTCCTTCAGAGTGGTCTAATCTGTACCCCCCTGTGCAAAGGTTATTGGTATGATCCACGGAGGCAGAGTGGCATACATACTGTGTGAAAATGGTTTCTCCCATCCACCCCCAGTGACCAGTTTGGACCGGTCCTGGTAGCGGGGTTAGGGTTCCTTTGTGTCCATGACCTTTAACCCCTCTGACTTGCTTCTGCTCAGTTGTGCCCCCCGAGTAGGTCTGTGGGTGGGTGAGTGGGGGTCTTGGTGGGGGGCAGTGGCCTCGGCGGAGGTCCCTGTTTGTTAGTGGCCCTCCGGGGACTCGGGGCCCCCCCATCGCTGTCGGCTCTGTCTGTGGGGATTGGGGGAGGTGGGGGTGGGAGGCGGGGCAGTGACATGGAGCCATGGTGGTAGTGGAGGGGGGGATGGTGATGGTGGCGGTGGTGGGTGTGGTGGCCTGGTGCCACCCCTGAGGGTGGCACCCGGGAGCAGGGGGAGGCAGAGGAGGACGAGGAAGGGGGAGGCGGTGGGGGGGGCGTGAGCGTGGCCGGCCGAAGGCCCTGGATCCGCCGACACTCCTGGCAGATCCGAACGTGGCTGCAGCTCTGCAGGAAGCTGCGCGGCGGGGGGGGCGGGGCCACAAGGACCGGGGGGGGAGGAGGGCCGGTGGCGGCAGCGGCGGCTGCAGCGGCGGCTGCAGCGGCGGCGGCGCCTAGCTGGTCCTCCAGGAGTCTTTGTGGCCCTGGGCCCAGATCAGGGCCTCCTCCTAGCCCTGCCAGCCCCCCCACCATCGGCCCGAGTTTGCCGTTGCTGAGGCGCATCTCTCGGACCAGGCGTATTGGGCGGGGCCCGGCCAGCGCCAGGCGGGGCGGGTGACGCAGGACTCCTCCCCCAGCGCTGCTCAGGGGGCGACGGCGGCGAGAACGGGAACTCTTCTTACATGAGACGGCGTTCCTGAACTCAGTCAGCATCTCCTGACAAACGGACACCTGGGACGGACAAGAAGACGAGGAGAGACATTTCACCTCTCTGTGGTAAAATAAATGACACAGGATTAAAGTCAAACTGAACAAACACAGCGTGATATATAAATGTGGAATATTTCTACATAAATGTGGAATGTTTCTATATAAATGTGGAATACTTCTACATAAATGTGGAATACCTTTATATAAATGTGGAATACTTCTACATAAATGTGGAATATTTCTTTATAAATGTGGAATACTTCTACATAAATGTGGAATACCTACATAAATGTGGAATATTTCTATATAAATGTGGAATGTTTCTATATAAATGTGGAATATTTCTATATAAATGTGGAATGTTTCTATATAAATGTGGAATATTTCTACATAAATGTGGAATGTTTCTATATAAATGTGGAATATTTCTATATAAATGTGGAATGTTTCTATATAAATGTGGAATATTTCTACATAAATGTGGAATGTTTCTATATAAATGTGGAATATTTCTATATAAATGTGGAATAAGTCTACATAAATGTGGAATGTTTCTATATAAATGTGGAATACTTCTACATAAATGTGGAATGTTTCTATATAAATGTGGAATGTTTCTACATAAATGTGGAATATTTCTACATAAATGTGGAATGTTTCTATATAAATGTGGAATGTTTCTACATAAATGTGTAATGTTTCTATATAAATGTGGAATATTTCTATATAAATGTGGAATATCTCTACATAAATGTGGAATATTTCTACATAAATGTGTAATGTTTCTACATAAATGTGGAATGTTTCTATATAAATGTGGAATACTTCTGCACAGTTAACAGTTCAACATATTCGTTCTTTTAAAAGAACATCAGAGAAGAAGGATCCATTCAGTTTGTTTGTCTCCTACATCTGGAGGTATCTGAACAACTAAACCTGAAAAACCAATCACTATGAGATGCAGTTTTTTTTTTCTAATTAGACATTTCATTAGACATCCGACATTTAAGGGGTTAAAATCCTGAAAACTATTGACATTTTGGTAGTTTTGAACAATTCAGAAGATTATGAAAAAAGTGGAATGAGGATTTACTGCAGTGTCTTTTTGCGTACAGAGGGTAGTAAATTTTCAAATCCATCTCAAGGCTAACACAGAGAGACAGTGAACGCAGCGAGGAGGATGAGGATGAGGAGGATGAAGGTTCACCTCGTCCGTCTCTGCAGTGCGACGCGTCGACCAGACGAACTCCATGATGGCCACGAAGACGGCCATGATGAGGCCACAGATCAGCACCACGAAGATCCCACCGATGTTCTCCATGCCGAGGCCTGAAACACAAGGAGGAGGAACATCAGCGTCGCCTCCTCTCTCTTTTACCTCCTCAGAAGCCAGTGAGTGCATAAATCCACCAGGGGGCAGAGGCAGCTTGATCAGTTATCAGTTACTCTACAAATGCAGTTTTCAGTATTCTTTATTTATAAACGGTTAAACTAGAGATATGAGGAATTATACTACCGATAAATATAAATGTAAATCTATGACACACCTTTGGCTCGGTGGTCCTCCTCCTTGGGACACTGTCCCCCCTCCCACCAGCGTCTTTTCAGGATCTCAAGACGATTACTCTCCTGCATCTGTAAAATCCCCAGAGTGATTTCATCTCTGAAAGGAGAACCTGAGGAGGAGCAGGAGCAGGTGGGAAGCATGGGGAGGAGCAACAGGGGATGGGGGAGGGAGAGGAGAAGCATGGGGGGAGGGGGTATAGCTGAGTATCTGAGGATCAAACCTCCCATCCCCTTACTCAGAGGCATGCTGATGCCATAGCCCTTGGAGCCCCCCCCCTTACCCAGGGGCATGCCGATGCCGTAGCCCTTGGAGTCCAGCTGCCCCCCTATCTGTGTCAGGTTGCAGTTGAGGCTGCGGTAGTACTCGTTCATGGTGCTCTCCATCAGGAAGGCGTACTTGGAGTTGAGGACTCGTGCGATTCCTTCCTCCGTGCTCTTCACGAACACACTGGGCTGTTTGGAGTTCATGTAGTTCCACATCCGCTGGTACGTCTGGTACCTCGAGTTCTGACAACGATTTAAAGTCACGTTTATCATCTGCTTGTTAGAGAACAAGGGGGTCAGGGTCTAGGGCCGTGTCAAAGGAGACCTCACCATGAAGAAGGTCATGGTGGACCCCCCCTGGATGGTGCCGTACTGGATGTTGGTCTGGTCCGCCAGGTCGTCTGGAGACTCAATGGGCGCCTCCATCCTCTGGACGGTGAGGAACGCTGCAAGGTTGGCCGTGTAGGAGGAGATGATGATGAGGGTGAACGCCCACCTGGAGAGGAGGAGGAGGAGGGGGAGGAAGAAGATGATGAGGTAGAAGAGGAAGATGAAGATGGCTCTTCATTCTTTTAGGTTTTACAGTGGGGGAAATAAGTATTTGATCCCCTGCTGAATTTGTAAGTTTGCCCACTTCCATAGAAATGATCAGACTCTGGTTTTTATGGTTGTTTACTGGTTATGGGTATAGACAGAATATCAGTCGAAAATGCATAAAAAACACACAATCTAAAAGTTATAAATTGTTATGTATTTTATTAAGGGAAATAAGTATTTGATCCCCAACAATTCACTTAGAATTCAGGCTCCTACAGATTGGCTGGTGCGCATGTGGCACACAGCTGTGCTCAGTCAACTAATTACCAATACTCCTGATCTTAACTCGTCATGTATATAAAGCACACCTGCTCTAAGAATCAGTTTCTTACATTCCAACTTCTACAGCACCATGGGCAAGACCAAAGAGCTGTCAAAAGATGTCAGGGACAAGATTGTAGACCTGCACAAGGCTGGTATAGGTTACAAAACCATCAGCAAAAGGCTTGGTGAGAAGGTGACAACTATTGGTGCCATTATTCGCAAGTGGAAGACCCATAAAAGGACCATCAACTGTCCTCGGTCTGGAGCTCCCCGCAAAATCTCGCCTCATGGAGTGAGGATGATGATGAGAAAGGTGAGGGAGCAGCCTAAAACAACACGGCAGGAGCTTGTTAATGATCTGGAAGCAGTTGGGACCTCCGTCACCAAGAAAACAGTTGGCAACACACTGCGCCGTTATGGATTGAACTCTTGCAGTGCCCGCAAGGTCCCCTGCTCAAGAAGGCACATGTACAGGCCCGCCTTAAGTTTGCCAGTGAACATCTAAATGACTCAGAGAAGGCTTGGGAGAAAGTGCTGTGGTCTGACGAAACCAAAGTTGAGCTATTTGGCATTAACTCGACCCGCCGTGTTTGGAGGATGAAAAAACGTGAGTATGACCCAAAGAACACCATACCCACGGTTAAGCATGGAGGTGGAAACATCATGTTTTGGGGCTGTTTTTCAGCAAAGGGTACAGGGCAACTTCACCGCATTATGGGGCCAATGAATGCAGCCATGTACTGTAACATCTTGGACAAAAACCTTCTTTCCTCAGCAAGAACACTGAAGATGCCTCGTGGGTGGGTTTTCCAACATGACAATGACCCAAAACATACTGCCAGGACAACAAAGGAGTGGCTCAAGAAGAAGCGTATTAAGGTCATGGAGTGGCCTAGTCAGTCTCCAGACCTTAACCCGATCGAAAACCTGTGGAGGGAGCTGAAGCTCCGAGTTTCCAAGAGGCAGCCAAGAAACTTGAAGGATTTAGAGACTGTCTGTAAAGATGAATGGGCCAAAATCCCTCCTGCGCTGTGTGCAAACCTGGTGACCAACTACAAGAAACGTCTCATCGCTGTGCTTGCCAACAAAGGTTTCTCTACAAAGTACTGACTTGTGTTGTGCTTGGGGATCAAATACTTATTTCCCTTAATAAAATACATAACAATTTATAACTTTTAGATTGTGTGTTTTTTATGCATTTTCGACTGATATTCTGTCTATACCCATAACCAGTAAACAACCATAAAAACCAGAGTCTGATCATTTCTATGGAAGTGGGCAAACTTACAAATTCAGCAGGGGATCAAATACTTATTTCCCCCACTGTATATGAACCCAGCGTTAGTGCCCATGCAGTTCCCTTTCTCAGCTCATGGTGGCAGCATCTGCCGATGTCTGTCAGCACACGTAAAGATCAATCTAAGAAGAAGAAGACGCTGATGATGATGTGTGAGAAACCGGTTTTAAGGTGGACAGCAGGTTTTAAAGTGGCCAGCAGAAAGGAGACATACGAACCAGACTCCGCTGACACAGCGGGTGGACAGCGCCCGGGGCATGATCTCTGAGCCCTGCTGCATGAAGCCCCCCACCGGGAACCACAGGCTGTTCCCCAGCGTGTACTGGTTTTCCAGGACATCCCGGCGCTCCCTCAGGCAGGGGTGGGGGTTGTACCACTCATAGGGACTCAACCTGAACACACACATGGACATCTATTTCTACGAGGGATGGTAACCAAGTCATCCATCCATAATCCATCATCCATCCATTCAATCTCCATCCTGAGTCTCACAATGTCTCCTTGATGTGTCCCCATGAAGCTCTAATGATGATGATGATGATGATGATGGTGATGTTGATGGTGATGATGATGATGATGATGATGATGATGGTGATGATGATGATGGTGATGATGATGATGATGGTGGTGATGATGATGATGGTGGTGGTGATGATGATGATGATGGTAATGATGCTGATGATGGTGGTGGTGATGATGGTGATGATGATGATGGTGATGATGGTGATGATGGTGATGATGATGATGATGATGATGATGATGATGATGATGATGATGGTGATGATGATGGTGATGATGATGATGGTGATGATGGTGATGATGATGATGGTGATGATGATGATGATGATGATGATGGTGGTGATGATGATGATGATGATGGTGATGATGATGATGGTGGTGATGATGATGATGATGGTGGTGATGATGATGATGGTGATGATGATGGTGATGATGATGATGATGATGATGGTGATGGTGATGATGATGATGGTGATGGTGATGATGATGATGATGGTGATGATGATGATGATGGTGGTGTTGACGGTGATGATGGTGATGATGATGGTGATGATGATGATGATGATGATGGTAATGATGAAGGTGTGTTACCTGGCAGCGAGGAAGAGGATGCAGCTGACGGCCAGGTAGGCCAGGAGCATGAAGAGCCAGACGGCCGGAGAGAACGGATCCAGGAAGGAGAAATATCCTGGTTTACGTCCCTGAAAAACAGTCCCACAATCCAGCTCCATCAGAGTGAGACGAAAACCACGTCCTCATGTCCATGAGCTGTATCTCTGTTAAACTAGCCTCATGAGAGCGAAAAAATGTTTAAGCATTGAATTTTTTTAGAGGTTTTTAGAAATGTGGGCGTTTCCTTTGCCAGTTTTTATTGAGATATTTGGATTTTGTGCACATCAAGTGGGAATGGAAAAACAACATGTGACATCGGTGGTGAACAAATCTGTCTGGAAGTTCGTTGGTCTGGCAACATGCAGCACTGGTGAATATGGAGACACGAGGGAAGTAATCAGGAAATGAGACACAGGTGAAACTACAGGAGGAAGAAGACAACAAGACAAACTACAGCTTTTAAAACACAGGAAGTAAACCCTAACCCTAACACAACACAGAGGAAACTTTTAAAATGTATAAGACTCCCCGACATGACCCCTAAGTTCTCATTTGTGAGAGGTGCACCGAGGAATAGCTGTTGAATAGTAGAATAATTCTTCTCCTTTAAAAGGACGCACCACATACAGACTGAATGATGAACTGAGGAGGATGAAATGTGCATTCATTAGATCGTTCACCACAGACGTCATAGAAGTCAGGACAGAAAGAAATGTAAACTGGACCTGGATTTGTTGGAGGAGTTACTTTAACCAATTCAGATATTATTTAAATCCAGATGTTCTGATTCTGAGAAGAACTGAGTCTCACATGAAGTTCGAGAGTCCTGTCTTTAATAAAATTGGTTAAACATCGATCAGCTGCAGCTAAAGGCAAAAGGAAGGCAGAGAGAATAGAGAGAGAAAAAGTGAAGGAGGGTTTACCAGGTGAACCCGGTACAGGATGCTGATCCCCAGACTCATGAAGGGTTTGGAGAAATCAATCACCTTCTCCCTCTCTGAGGTGATGGTGAAGCTGGCCACCGCCAGGTCTGCTTTCTACAGAGACACAGAGGAGTTTAGTTGTCTGGTGCAGTGGAGGTTTTTGAACATTTCTGGACCTGGAAACCATCCACTGGACCACATACAGGAACCATGCAAGCACTGGAGCAAACGAATAAAAGTGACTTTATTAGACCGAGGACAGATAAATTCATGCAGCAAGAACTATAAAGTTTGTGAGCGGTGATTGGTGAATAAAAATTTGAGGCATGGGGTAGGGCCAGATAGTAGCCTGTACCTCTTTAATTCAACATGTAGTCTGGGTTCTTAGAATCCACTGGCATCTGGAGCATCTTCACAGTCAAACAGAATCACTGGACAAAGTTCAAGTTTGACGCAGGCAGAGTTTATTCTTAAAAAGATCTTCATCTAAGTCTAGTGTGAATAAATTGACTTCAGTATTATAAGCGTTATTATAAGTGTTAATTCAATCAAATCTTTCAAATCATGATGTTTTCAGTGTGGATTCAACCTCAGATAATATCATTACAGTTTATCTGGACCCCAGACTCCTCTCTGCTTCTTAATTAACACTTAATTGATTAAAGAGTGGACACAGTTCATCACACTCCGGCCTCATGGCAACTCCTGACGATTCATGTCTGAAACATCCAAGGAGAAGAAAAAGAAAGAGAAGAGTGGGTGTGTTCTGGCACAGCACAAGTCCTGTGACGTCATTTCCTCCAAGGCGACAGATGATAGGAGAGATGAAAAATAAATAAAATAATATAAATAAATGAATAAATCAAACAAATAAATGAGCAGAACAGGTGTGACAACACCTGCTGAGTGTGTGTGAACACCAAACACCAGTTTTATTTCTGTTATATTAATGGTTGTGGGACTGTTTTTATTAAAATTAAAGCCCCTAATATTTCACACACGTTATTATTACTATTATCTAATCTCATCTTCTACTACCTCTTATCCTCACTAGAGCCTATTCCTGGGTGAGAGGATTATTATTATTATCTATACCACAGTCATACCTTATTGAACAAATAAGGCCTTCGTTTTAATACATGTATTTTTTCATCATGTCTTTTAAATATTGCCCCTTTCCATCAACTGTTTACTAAAAAAGTTCCCGTCTTCCTCTAGTTTATGAATAATCTCCTCAGAGTCTTAAATCTCCTCATTTGTCAAATTCATTTTCCCAGCAAGATTTTCACTTTGCAGTCACGTCCTCATTTTGCATAATTGTCCCATAATTTCTCTAAATTGTTTCTGAAATTGGTGTTTGCCTCTGAAAGTGGCTTCATGTATGAACATGTAATGATTCATACATGACCAAGGTGACCAAGGTGTGACCAAGGTGTTGTGCAGCAGACAAAGCTCCCCACTCTCAAATGTACAGTTAAATGAAGATGGAGACTTTTTTTTGTCAGCCAGGTATTTCAGTAAAGACAGAAATGTATAGAGTCTTCCCAGCTAGATCAAAAGACTAAGTGTATTCTGTTCATTTTTGATTTTACACAGACCTCTGGGGATGTGGAATCAACACCATTCCCACTCACCCTGTTGATCAGCTCTCCCACCATCCCTGTCCAGCTGCCGTTGGGCTCTGGTGCTCCATACAGCCCGTCATCCACCAGCTTGATCTTAAAGGAGAACTTCAAGATGTCGGCCAACTCCCGCAGCATGTCCACACAGAAGCCCTCATACTGGTCGTTGCCCTGGAAGTCCTGGTAGTTGGACCTTCGCATCACATATGGGTTTTCCTGCCAGAAGGGAAGAGATGACACTTGTCAAGAAGGACCACCAGGGATAATTCATGCTACCTTAGCTCCACAGTTCACAGGTTTTACCAGTATTGTGGTGACAATTAGCGTCTTGTTAACCAGGGTCTCTGAAGCATCAAGGTCTAGGGAAGTGGAGTTCATGGCCAATGTGTTGTTAGAGTACCAAGTGCCAATCTGAGGAAGAGGAGGAGCATAAAGGAGAAGGTTAAGATGAAGGGATTAAAGGTTTACAGTTCATCAGCTAGCCCTGGCCAAGCCACTAGCATCACCTGTTGGCTAATAGCAGCTTCACTTGAGCCATGATGAAATACATCGGTTCACACATTCAACTTCATTTTTGCCTTTGACTCAGTCAGTCACTGTTATTGGTCGTTATCTCAGTCCTGTTGACTTTAGTTTTCCTACAACTCTGCAACTCACCCTGCGTCCTTGATCGTGAACGTCAGACACACAGTCAACCAAACTGATGATAGGATGTAGATGCTAAGTGATTCTCTTGTTCAGCAGAGACCAGTTTAGTTTCAGGAGCATAGTTCCTAAAGATAAATATCTTCAGAATACATCAGAGTAAGGATTAGTCCTGGGCTCTGCAAAGTTTCTGACTTTCCACCCCAACACGGACCTAGGGCCTTCAGGTTCTTCAGACACTCAAAGAGGCAGATCCTTCATTTGGTCAGAAGCATAAATGATTTTACCTTCCTCAATCCAAACTTGTCTCAGAAAAGCTGGAGGTAGATGATGAAGAAATAAAACACAGAAAGATCGGAGAATCAGAGAAAGTGGGAGAAGGCCAACTGACACATGAGAATCATTAAAGTATGTTAAGAAAAGAAGAGAAGCTGATTGATGTTTCCTGCAGAATCGATCCTGGGATCAATGAGGGAGGATCCGGCTCCTCCTGCCTTATTCATAGGGATAAATGAGGCCATAAATACAAACATTAAACATCAGCTGACCTTAAACCGACCTCATCACATCTCCTGATCTCCTGACCTGAGCTGACCTCTGTTGTTGGTGGATGCTGTAAGCTCCTCCTCTAAAATCCATCTTAGCATCTTTAGTTTTTCTTAGCTAAAAACACAGAGGACCATCTCTTTGTCTTCTTCTGTCTGAGTTGCTATCATTTAAATGGCTCCTCCTTCCTGTGTTCATCCGTTTGTGTGAATGTTGTAGCAGTGACATAAATGTCTGGTCAAGACTGCCAGTCCGTTCAAGTACAAGCTGCTGGTTAGCTTAGGCTAGCTCAGTGAAAGGATGGTAGAAACAGCTGACCTGGCATCATGCAGAGCAAACAACACTCTTTGTTTATGCTGTGGCTTTGTGGAGAATCCCCTCTCCAGGACATGACTGATGAAGGTCATGATGAAGGTGAAATACACCTTGCAGCCGTCAGATTCCATCAGTTCCCATTCCAGTTCCTACTCAGTGGTAATCAGGACAGCTCACCAATCAGCTGGGCAGTCTCTAAAACAGTAGGATTCCTTTTATTTCCATGTCATGAGAATCCATCCTGAGGATGAAGCCAGTAAAATCCTCCTGGCTGAGGGCTCGTCCTCTGGGGACCATTAACTCCACAGTTATATGTCATTATAGCTGTGGAACGTCAACAACTGATAAACGTCCGTTGTTTCAGGGGGTTATTTGTTTCCCTTGTCTCTGTGAGTCTTGTGGGAATTACTGCCACCACATTACTTTTTTTACAGGACACTTAACCTCCAGCCAATGAGCCCATTTGACCCGGAGGTTACCTCTATTGATAAGGGACCATTTAACGTTAGTCTGAGGCCATAAACCAACACTCAGGCCACATGGACAGAGTCTGTTTGCAGGGATTATCTTGACGGACCAATGAAAGACTGATGACTGAGACTCTGAGCTTCCTGACTCCTCTTCTGATCGAGAAATAAAAGCTTGAATTTCTCTTCAAACAAATACCAACATTATCCATAGCCCTCTGACTGTTTGACCTCTGACCTCTTTATGGCCTGCAGGGTGTTTCTCCAGGATCTTCAGGGTGTAATTGGTCCTCTGTCCTTTGCTGTTGAACTCGATGTGACCTGTCAGACCATCGTACTCCACCTGATAAGAGAAACACCAGTAAGGAAGTGGAGGTAGTTTCAGGTTCTTCTCAGTTATAACATCTCTTCTGCTAGTCTTCTTCTTCTTCTGAGTTCTGAACTATGGAAAAGGTCCCTAGATATAAAATGCATTATCATTATAATTATTATTATTGGTAAACATTTATAAGTGTTTTGGTGAACTGATATCTGCTCCTTTCATTTAAAGTTTAACTATTAATGATGATGTTGTAAATATCCTTCTTCCCTTGAGGCTGACAGGAGCGGAAAGGACCAATCAGATCACTTAACCTAGGTCAGGTTTTAAAGCTTTTAATCTAAACTGGTTTTTACTGAGCACATGACAGGAAACACTTTCCCTTTTAATCAAATCTTTTATCTTATTTTTTCAGTGTCTTGTACTTGTAGTTTTTTAATGCCTTTGGTGTCTGGTATACGTTTTAAACCCTGTCTTAACCCTGTGTTGAAAGGCGCCTATAAATAAAATGTATTATCATTATTATTATTATTGTTGTTATTACTCTGCTGCTGGGTTCAGATTGTTCTGTGGCTGTGCATCAAATGCTTAGAGAGGGAGAGTAACAGGATGTCTGTGTCTAATGGACTAATGTCCAGTATTACTTGTCTTTACCATGCGTAGATAGTTCATGAGGCTCGTCCCGTGCTGCCAGATCAGCGGCGAGCTGCAACTTAGCGGCTTCACTCCAATCTCCTGACTCCGGTTCAGCTCCCGTACGGCGCTCACCACCACATGAACAGCGTCAAACATCAGGGCTGAGGACAGCTGGGACACATGAAGACACGTCAAACATCAGGGCTGAGGACAGCTGGGACACATGAAGACACGTCAAACATCAGGGCTGAAGACAGCTGGGACACATGAAGATGTCAAACAAATGGGACACATGAAGACACGTGGGGACATGATCCAGATTTTGGAACGAGTTGGAAAGTCAGATGTTTGGATTGTGTTCTCATGTCAGTTGTAAAAGATAATAACTCCAGAGGAGAAATAGTTACCATTAAATTAAATATTTTTCAAGAATTCACATCATTCATGGCTCTGATTGGACTATCCATGCATACGGAAATAATTTATTCTCAGTATCTACTGAAACACACCCTGTAATGAGACCCAGACGCCGGCTCGGTTTGATATGATGAGAACTGTGATAGTGTCATGGATATTAAAGCAAACAAACCAATTCCTGCTGTAACTACACTAATAATAAAAATAATCTGTGGTGATGGTAGTTCTAACGTTGTGTAAGTACATCTAATGACCACTAGGTCGTTCTTGGTCAAGAAAAGAGACCTACCTACCTACCTACATACCTACCCACCCATGGGACGTCCTGCACTCATAAGATAAGATAAGATATTATACGCCTTTATCTACTTTAGATAGATGCTTTATTAATCCCAAACTGGGGAATTTCACGATTTATTTATAAAATAAAATATAACAAAATATATATTACAAACAAACAGTGCTCAAGTAAGAAAAACTGGAAAATGAGTATGCTTATATACAGTATATAAATATATGTATATATTCACATATCTACTGTTAACCAGGGTGCAGACAGGCAAAACAGCAGCTAGAACAACTATATGTATATGTACATGTAGTTAGGAGGAATATTGCACATATGTTGTTGTGGGTATACTGACATGGCTGTAGAGTCTGACAACAGAGGGTGATGATGCTGTTTTAACCACCAGTAGAGTGTTTCTACTATCGTTTCGTCTTGTTATTATCTTTATTGCTGTGAATGAAGGAACAGATTCAGTTCATTGTGGAGGAAAAACAGAGAGAGATAAGCTCAACTCACTGATCCTATGATAAACGCCTTTAATTAAAAACACCTGATCTCCTCACCAATACATTTTAAGGGTGGCCTGGTCTTTACTGCTGCTCAGTTATCATATTAATGAGCTCATAGTGGACGTTTTATTATCATGACAGAAGTGTGAAGTGAATAAGTGAGATGCTGCATTGTGAGGTGTTCTGGAGCCAGTTTGACCTTCCTCCCCTCAGATTGGTCTTTGTCTCAGTGTCTCACCGCGGGTCCTGGGTAGGGGCTGATGCTGCAGCCTTCCCTCCACGATAGGTTGAGGCTCCTGATGAACTCCAGGTAGAAGGAGTGGCTGCGGTTCAGCATGGAGAAGCCCACGATGTTGGACTGATCGTGCACCACATTGTCCAGGCGGAGAAGAGGGAAATCCTGAAGACAGAGACACAGACAGAGACAGACCGAAGACACATTCAGCTTGTTCTCTGTAATCACTCAGAATCAGAATCACTACTATTCCACTGTTGACGAGACCTAGACCAGTGGTCACTATGGAGACTACTTCCTGGACCAGAGAGACCTTGAGCAGTGGTCACCATGGAGACTACTTCCTGGACCAGAGAGACCTGGAGCAGTGGTCACCATGGAGACTACTTCCTGGACCAGAGAGACCTGGACCAGTGGTCACCATGGAGACTACTTCCTGGACCAGAGAGACCTGGACCAGTGGTCACCATGGAGACTACTTCCTGGACCAGAGAGACCTGGACCAGTGGTCGCCATGGAGACTACTTCCTGGACCAGAGAGACCTGGACCAATGGTCACCATGGAGGAGACTACTTCCTGGACCAGAGAGACCTGGACCAGTGGTCACCATGGAGGAGACTACTTCCTGGACCAGAGAGACCTGGACCAGTGGTCACCATGGAGACTACTTCCTGGACCAGAGAGACCTGGACAAGTGGTCACCATGGAGACTACTTCCTGGACCAGAGAGACCTGGACCAGTGGTCACCATGGAGACTACTTCCTGGACCAGAGAGACCTTGAGCAGTGGTCACCATGGAGGAGACTACTTCCTGGACCAGAGAGACCTGGACCAATGGTCACCATGGAGACTACTTCCTGGACCAGAGAGACCTGGACAAGTGGTCACCATGGAGACTACTTCCTGGATCAGAGAGACCTGGACCAGTGGTCACCATGGAGACTACTTCCTGGACCAGAGAGACCTGGACCAGTGGTCACCATGGAGGAGACTACTTCCTGGACCAGAGAGACCTGGACCAGTGGTCACCATGGAGACTACTTCCTGGACCAGAGAGGCGTGTTGTTCTGATAGTGTGCAGCTCTTTTAAAGGAGGCTTTTATTCCACCTGATCGGTTTCATTTTCGATCCCTGCAGGTCACAGGAGGTCAGAGTATGTGGAGGAATCATTTTCCTCTCAGTCTGGTTTGGAAGAGAGCGATGGATTGGTCCTTGGTTTTTAACAGCTCTGTTAAAAACTGTCTTTTAAAGTTGAGGAGGTTGAGACGGGTTATTATCCAGGAAAGACTATTCCTACAAGGACATGACAATCAACAGTGAAATTATAATGATGACAAACGGTGGCAGGTACCAGCATGAATCTCTGATGAGATAGTGTAGTCGAAGAGGAGAGTATGGGTAAAGAGGAGATGAAGGCAGAGGGTGAGGAGAGGGACCTGGAAAGTTCGGGGCATTTGGAAAAAGAAAAAAACAAAAAAAAAACAGAAGAAACACAAGAAGATGAGAAGAGGTTCTTTGGAATTAAACAGGAACCAAAAGAAACAAAGAATTAAAGAGAATGGTAAGGAGGTAAGACATAGGAGAGAATTGATTTAGAGAAAGAAAGGACTGAAATTAAGGGAATAAAACGATAAAATGTAGTTTGAAAAGAGAAGGAAAATGTGATGCTAGCAAATCAAACAAACAAACAAACAAACAAACGTAAAGTGGGGTCAACATGAGGGAAGAGAAGGGTTAGAGGAATGATCATCTAAAAATGTAAAATAAGGTCAGTGTAAAAGTTTAATTTTTAGTTTAGTTTTTAGTTTAGTTTTTCTAATAATGTACTGTATAGAGTATGTTCAGCGAATCACAGTGGGTCCAGTGCTGATTCCTGGGGAACCCCTTCAACAATGATCAACAAAAGGATGGAAAGAAAAGAGAAAAGAAGGATAAAATGTTAAGAAAGCAAAGGAAGAAACTGAAAGGAACAACATAAAGGGAAAGGAAAGGAAAGGATCTTCTCTTTGTAGAATTGTTAAATTGTGCCCTCAGTTATTATTTATTTGTATTTATTTATATTTATATATATTATCACGGTAAAGGAAAGACACACATCGCAAGCCTCTATGTATAACTGACTTCACTTCAAAAGTCAGACAGTGAAATTGTAACTGAGTACGTTATCCAGGCAGAGACTGCTATCATGGCATTGAGAAAAGCTGGTGAGACATTAAGTGATGGACTACGGGTTGCTGTGGTTCTGAAAGGTCTGTCTGAGCCCTTCAAACCATTTGTGATCGGTGTCACACAATGAGATGACATGGATCCTTTGGATCATATCTTTTGCCAAGCTTAAAGTAAAGCTACGGAGTTACGAGGACATGGAGAAGATGCGCACCGCAGCCACAGATGATAATGTAATGAAGTTGCGCACAAGGTAACAGAGAGCTGCCAGTACAGACAACCGGGCGCTGAGAGGACTGCAGCTGTGTGGCCTGAAGGGACAAGTGGTCAGAGCCTGCCAGCGCAGACTTTGGTGCAGTCACTGTAAGAGCATCACACACTGGGACGTGATCTGCAGAAACCAAGACGACACACTAAAAGTCTAGGGGAGACAGATGACCACGACAAGGAATATGTCTTCCAGGTGAGGGAGGTTGCAGCAGGAGTCAACGAGAGGGGCTTGAGGGCAGACTGCAGGGCAACCTCGCATATCATCACAGAAATAAAAAAGTTTAAGAGGTTTGATGAAAAGTTCCAGGCTGACACCACTCCCTTGAACTGGCTGATGGCACAAGGTGTAAGGGTTTGGCAGAGAAGTCTGTTTGATTGACAGCAGAGGGAAACGCCTAAAGACAACTCTGAGGCAGGCGTTGTATATCCTATCCACAAGACATTTTTCTATGGAAGCAGCTACTACCAATAGAGTGACTGCGGTTCTGATCCACAAAGAGGGTACAAAATTCAACATTCACGTACATAACAGACTATATTATTTGCACACAATAAATGATGATGATGATGAATGTGAGGGTCAGTGTAAGGTGAGTCATGATATACGCACATAGCATGAGATACTGGGACACTGTAACTACGATGACATTCAGAGGTTACAAGACATTGTTGATGGTATGAAAATTAAGGGTTCAACAAGCAAACCTCCACATTTTGAAGTGCGCACTCAGGGGAAGTTTTTGCAAACCAGAAAGAGAGAACCTGATGTGGGAGATAAAATCCCCTAGAGCTAGTTCACACAGATTTGGTAAGACCAATCCACCCAGAGTCCAGAGATGGGTACAAATATGCACTTTCATTCACTGATGAGTTTTCCAGTGCAGTGTTTGTGTATTTCTTAAAGAACAAAAGTGACACAGTACTAGCTACAGAAAAGTTTCTGGCTGATACCGCCCCATATGACAAGGATCTGATAATGATACTAAAGTTTACCAAAACAACTGTGGACTTAAGCAGTTCAGACTGATGGTGTGGTGAGTCTGGTGTGAGTTGTGTTGTGATAATGAATAGAAAAATAAGAAGTGGAGGTCAGGGGTTTTAGAGGCAGAAGTTCTTACCATAGTGGTGAGGATATACTTGTAGAAGGCCGACGTCATCCCCAGCTCATTAGCCTGCAGATGACCACAAAAGAAGAAGAAGAAGAAGAAGAAGAAGAAGAGCACAATGAAACAGGAAGTACATGAGTCCCAGATAATTCTGAAAAGGACGTTGCATCATGGACATCATACAACAACAATCCATTAGACATGGAAAAGTTTAAGGTGGGAATAATAGAAAAGAATGTTTCCAGGTCTAATCCAAACCTGACTAAAAGTGAATCTACTGAACCAGTCTAAATGGTGTTAAGATAAAGTTACATTAACTTGTTAGTGTCATGCTTCAATTAAATTTGAATTGAGATTTAACTGTTTGTCAGTGTTTCCTTGTTTTTCTTTATTGTTTTTATCAACTTTGTTTTATGTTTTTAAAACTGCAGATTCTTAATGTTTTTGTGAAGAACTTTGTAATGTTTATTTGAAAAGTGTTACACAAATAAGGATTATTTTTATTGTTATTATTGACATGTAATATCCTGTCGTTTCTCTGTTGAGAACTGATTGTGTTTTTATGCTGGCGGCGCGCAGACAACGACTGTTGAGAGAAGGTCTGACCTTCCTGAGGATGTGGTAGGAGATGGAGGCGTTGGCGTCGATGATGATGGTGGCCACTTTATCGTCTCTGATCTCCTTCAGTAAGGGGGTGGGGTCCAGGGTGTCGTCCAGCATTCTCACAGACAGTGTCTCCCTGGAGATGACGAAGCGGCGCACCAGCTCCTCCAGTCTCAACAGACCTAAACGGTGAGAAAGAAAAGTTTGGAACAATGCCACCACGTCTGGTGAAAGTTTTTAGTTCAGTTTCAGGGAGTTGTTCATCTAAAAAGTTCAAGTTTCAGGTCATTTGAGATCCTGCTGGTCTCTGAGTTGAGCTGGTTTACTTGTAAAAATGATTGCTCTGACTCCTCAGAGTCATTAGAAAGACAAAGTGTCTGCGAAGGTTCTCAGTCATCCAGGTCATGGTAATCCAAAAAAGCGTTGAATAAGGTCAGCTAAACTCGAGAGGAATGAAAGACAAAGTGAAAACATTTCTTCAAATGAACTTTAAATGAATAAAAAAGAGAAGTGACATTTGAAACAGTGTAACTAGTTTATCAGAACTGAAGAAGCTACTCGGATGAGTGGCGAAACGTCTTCAAGAAATTCTACAAGTCCAGCTGACCTTATTCAATGCTTTTTTGGATTAGAAAGACAAAGAGCTTCCAGGTCTGAAAGGAGGCTGTAAACAAACGGGGATGAAGGTGATGTTGCTGGACGTCCACCAGTCCATACAGGTAAGAATGGATTTACTTCTAGTGGTCATCCATCCATCCATCCATCCATCCATCCATCCATCCATCCATCCATCCATCCATCCATCCATCTTTCTTTCTTACTTCTTCCAATCATATGTTCCATGTAATGTTTGGATAAGAGGTTTAACAATCCCACTACATGAAGGTCCACATTCATGGAGACGAGCTAAAGGCAGAATTTAAAGAACCAGATGTGAACAGCTCTCATCACTAAAATACTTCTTGCTCTCAGCTTTAACATTCACAGCCGCTCGCCCTCCGTCTCTCTTCCCTCCGTCGATCACAGTCACCTCCACCACCGTTAACGGGTCGAGGCCACAGCTAAAGACGAAGCGATGCTTTAAACGCAGAGCCAGACGGGTGGAGATTGAGAGGAAGGAATGGAAGGAAGGATGCTACATTCAGAACGGACTGGAAGAGAAGCAAGAGGAGTTTTCTCTGGTGACATTCAGGTCCAGGTTTTACATTCATTAGATTAAAACATTTAATCTGCATTAAAAGACACAAATGAGTCACACTGTTTCAAATGTCACTTCTCTTTTTTATTCATTTAAAGTTCATTTGAAGAAATGTTTTCACTTTGTCTTTCTTTCCTCTCGAGTTTTTTTTCAGACTAACAGCAACTAAGCAACAGGCTCAGTTTAATGGTTAGGGTTACAAACTGACAAAACCTGACCCTGTGATCCCTGACCCCTGACCCACTGACCACTGATCCACTGATCCCTGACCCCTGACCCACTGACCCCTGACCCACTAACCCCTGATCCCTGATCCACTGACCCCTGATCCCTTGACCCGGTGACCCCTGATCCACTGACCCCTGACCCACTGACCCACTGACCCACTAACCCCTGATCCACTGACCCCTGACCCACTGACCCCTGACCCCGTGTCCCTTGACCCCGTGACCCCTGACCCACTGAACCCTGAAACACTGGAAGACTGACCCCTGTCCTTGTCACTGATTCCTGACCCTTGTCTCGGAGGCATGAGGAGTCTGTTGGGGCAGGTAGGGGGTCTCCTACTATCATTGCTGTTGTTTAAAGGTTGTCAGTCCTACAGACCCCTACCGGCCCCGGGAGGTTTTCAACAACCTTCCCTAAAGAATAAAGAAAGGCTGCAAAGACCTTCTTCAGTTCTACATACGATAAGAGAACAACTCCCCTCCTACACCAGATAGTCACAGAAAGAGTTTCCACACATTTCAATAATAATCCATGGAGAGGGTGGGTGTCAGGCCCAGCCTGTTGACCCTCAGAGGACTGATGGAATTCATCACGTTAAGTCCTCTATTTAAGTGGAGGGCCAACACTGAACCAGACCCCTACCCTGACCCTAACCCTCAGACTCACATTCTGCTTTGGCACATATGAGGCTGGCTGTGGGGAAACCAAAGGAGCGCAGGATGGATCCGATGGCCAGACTCAGGTCCTCGTTGCTTGGATAGAGCGTGACCGAGGCGAAGCGGAGGTACGGCAGCTTGGGGGTTTCCTCCGGACCGATCTTCACGTGAGGGATCTGAGGGAGGAGGGAGGATTAGAGCCGAGGAAATGATGGCAGCACTGAGAGAAGCAACAAACATTCATCCATCCATCACCTCTATTTCTTTGCTGTAAAACACTTCCTGGTTTAATTCACAGTTACCATGCCTGTCTCTTCATTAAATATACTACTACTACTACTACTACTACTAATAACTTGGCTCGGATCCAAGTGGGACTCACCTCCTTTTCTCCACAGATGTGACTGATGGTGGACCCCGAGGCGGGGCTAGAGGCAGGGCCAATCACAGAGACCACGCCCTTTGGCAGGATCTGGCACACTGACATGAAACAGGAACATTATGGTGAGTGAAGTGTTGGGTTCTGATCCACAGATCCAATTTTAATCAAATCAAACTTTATTTATATGCTACTTTTCATACATTTCATTCTACAGAAAATAGGTTTTGGTTAATATCAATTTCACATCCTTTTCTACACAGATGTGTCTGGTTCTGGTCTGTATGTGGCTCTGGTCTGTAGGTCTGTGTGGTTCTGGTCTGTATGTGGTTCTG